>NC_045546.1:3764411-3811911 GCF_009769535.1 Thamnophis elegans
CATCACGCCAGTGGTGTGGGCTGATTCCCCCTGAATCTTGCTCCCAAATGGCCCCAATGATTTAGAAGGCTTGGCCAACTGTTGTTCCTTGCCACAATCCCAACTGGGTGCAGACTTAAGGTGTACCAGCTGATGCCCAGCTACTGCTGCAGCCAGGGAGAAGTATTTTTCTGCCATTCAGAAGATGGAGAAGGCAGACGGTCATGTCCTCCAGCTTCCTTCGTGGCATCTCCTTTGAAGAGCTGGAAGATGATCGGGGGTGGGTGGGGTGGTGGTGGTATGCAGATGTCCACAAAAACCTCTAGGAGTATTATCTCCAGCAAGGAGAACCACCTCTTTCTCCTTCTGTCCTGGCCACGTTTTAGAGGCAGGATTGAGAGCGTTTTAACACACTGCATCCCGGCAATGGTTTGGTGGCAGCAGCGCCTCAGATAGAAAGTCCCTACAGAGAGTGGTGAGGACAGTGGAGATAATTATAGGAAGCTCTTTTCCCCTTTATTCAGGATGCTGCTTATAAGTGCTATGTGAACTCAAAATATTGTTAGAGACCCCACACACCCACTTTATGGCCTGTTTCGAAGTATTTCTAGCAGGGCTACCAGATTCTGTAACAGCTTTTGTTCCCTGTGTCATCCGTCTGGTCAACTCACAAGGTTCGTTTTTCATGTCACGAACATGTATACATCCGAACTAAACTGTGTTGTTTGTGTCATATATGCGGCTATATGCATAAATCTGTTTCTATTTATTTTGCTATGTTTATGTAGTGTATATTGGAGGTGGTGACCAGGGGGGAAATCCAGCAGGTTCTGACGGGCTCTGGAGAACCAATAGCGGAAATTTTGAGTAGTTCGGAGAACCGGCAAATGCCACCTCTGGCTGGCCCCGCCCCCATCTATTCTCTGCCTCCCAAGTCCCAGCTGATCGGGAGGGAATGGGGATTTTGCAGTATCCTTCCCCTGCTACGCCCACCAAGCCACGCCCATAGAACTGGTGGTAAAAAAAATTGAATTTCACCACTGCTGCCGACCGTTCGAGAGCTGTATGCAACAAGATTTCATTTTAATGTACACCGATTAGTGTACATTCCAAGTGACAATAAAGAATATTCTCTCTACTCTTCTGTTCTCTTCTCCCCTCCCCCCTCCCCAGGGTCTCTGCACAGGTTAGTTGGTGGGATCAGAACCAGCTACCAGAGAGCCACCTCCCCAGTTTTCTCAGCCAGATTCTCCAGGGATGGCCAATGGTGAGGGAAAAAGTTAGCTTATTGGCCTGGCACTGAAGTTTCCATGATGGGGAGGTCAAAAAGAGTCCAGATGGCAGCCATAACTGTGCCATCAAAGCCCCCTCCCCTTTTTAAACCTGCAGGGCACGTGAAAAAGGAGACTCCCAAGAGTTTCTGGAACATTTGTCAGGGGGTATGGAAGACCCTCCAACCTTGGGGGAGACCCTCTAACTGTCAGGGTTCCAAAGAGCATCCAAAATTAAATCAGAGTCCAAGGCAAAGGATCCCTCAAAGTTCCAATTTATTAAGAGAGCCGTGTTGACACATCTGGGAAAACCTGAATCTGAAAGCTTCCTGGTTTTCCCATCCAGTTGAAAGTTCAAGATAGCAATAGCAGTTAGACTTATATACCGCTTCATAGGGCTTTCAGCCCTCTCTAAGCGGTTTACAGAGTCAGCATATCGCCCCCAACAACAATCCGGGTCCTCATTTTACCCACCTCGGAAGGATGGAAGGCTGAGTCAACCCTGAGTCGGTGAGATTTGAACTGCAGACAGCTGAAGTAGCCTGCAGTGCTGCATTTAACCACTGCGCCACCTCGGCTCATCTTGCCTCCACACTCACAAAGTCCATCCCATGGTCCAATCATCCCCTGCCACGAAGACAGATTCCTCACATACAGTTCTGGCCAGGTGCAGAGAGAAAGATGACCTTGGTTTTCAGAGAAGAACGTTATTATGGCTACACATCACCCAATTCCACATAGTCCCCCCCCCCACCTCCCAGTTTCCCATGATAGAAAGTGTGGCAGGTGTGAACTCCAAAAAGAAAAGATGGCTTGCAGGTCTCATTGGGAAGAGCCCCTAACATTTGTCTTAACTCCAGAGGTTCTCTGGGGTCTCCAACCTTGGCAACTTTAAGCCTGGAGGACTTCAACTCCCAGTTGGCTGGGGAATTCTGGGAGTTGAAGTCCTCCAGGCTTACAGGTGTCAGGACCTCTCCATTAGATAATTAGGAAAGAAGGCCACAAGACTCCGTGGGTAGAAATCAAGTGTACTTTTACTAATTATAAATGATTAAAGGCATAGCGAAGCGAAGACTGATTATTTAGGCACGAAAGCGATTGATATATAGAATAACCCATTCCCCACCCCTTGGCATCACAGTTACAGTCCAATCATAATTCTCCCAAGTGTCAGGTGTGAGATAACTTCAAAAGGCATCACGAAGATGGAATGTCGGTGCCGTTAGTCCTGGCGGGAATCTCCTACGCATGCGTAGTCCGACAGGCAGCTGAGCTCCAGAAACTTCCTCCAGCACAATTAGTAACCCCTCCCAAATACCATGCCCTCCCTCCCCATTTCATGGCAGCCGAAGCAACAGCAAAGCAGAGGCTGACAACAGGTGCCAAGATTGGAGACCCCTACTCTAGGCTGCCGCCTCTATCAGATCACTGAAGCCATCCCTGGAAGTCACCTGGGGTGCCAGCCCTCTGGGGCTTCTCCCCCCTCCTTTGTTGGAGCAGGAAGGGGGTCTCCCTTCTCCCGATCCAACCCTTTTCCCACTACCCCACATGGCTCTGGGACAGGCTCAAAGCCCACCAGGAAACGCCTGGATGCCACAATGGGGACTTTGTGGATAAAGGCCCTATTTCCAGCTCAGCTTTTAGGGCCAAAGCAAGCAGTTCTCATAACCATTCGTTTACGACCGTTCAAACTTACAACAGCCCTGAAAAAAGTTTCACAGTTACAACGGTTGCAGCATCTGCTGTAGTCACACGCCGTCAGAATGAGGACGCTTGGCAACCTCACTCCTGCCTACGACGGTCGCAGGGCCCCGGGGGGGGGGGTCGCGGGATTCTCTCTCGTGACAAGCCAAATCAACGGGGAACCCCGATTCCCTTAGCAACGGCGTTACTAATTTAATCACTGCAATTGCTCACTTAACAACGGCAGCAAGAAAGGTTGTCAAACGGGCCGAAATTTCACAATCATCTCGCTTAGCCACAGAAATGTTGGGCTCCATTGTGGTCGTACCTCAAGGACCACTTGTACCCCAAACTGGCAGTTTTACGAGTTCATTCGAACATTGAAAAAAATATCATTTTGCTTGGAGTTGTATTGTGCTTTAAGAGCATTGGAGAACCTTATAAGAGCATTATATGCAAATCTCTTTGCAGACAAAGGCCGTCCCTGCCCAGGAGGAGACTTGTGGCCCAAAGGTCCTCTCTTGCAGTCCACTTTCCAAAAATAGAGTGTCTCACTCCACCCTGGAGCTGTTCCAATCGGAGTCCTTTCTTAAGACTGTCCCACCCTTGACCGTAAAGTGGAAGGCAGCCAGAAGCCTTAATTCCATCCCTTCGAGCATCCTGATTTCCTCACTCTGACCCCCTCTCCAGATCGGTGGGGCTGGGAGCTTCCCCAGGCACATAGAAAAGGGGCAGCGTTTATGTGCTGAGACTCCCTCCTCCCCATAACCTTGGAGCCCCATAACCGCGTCCAAAGGATTGTGGGTCGAAAGGGAGACTTGCGACAGGCAGCCGAGATGCGACGGCTTCAGATAAGAGGCCCCTGAAGGCCACAGGCGAGAGTGGGGAGGGGGGGGGTTAGGTGTCACACTGTCGGGGGAAGCAAATTAGGCAGAAAGGGAGAAAAACAGAGTGTGAACAGATTGCAAATTAAGAGTTGTTTTCTGCTCCTCCTAGGAGACCAACGTGTAGGAAGGCTGAAGGAAAAAGGGGGGAAAGGATTGGAGAAAGATGTAAGAAGTTTCAACGATGGATTGAAAGAACAAACCTTTCAGGAGATCGAGAGAACCTTCACACAAGCTTTCACATCCTACGTTACCCGGTGAGAGCGGATTTGAGGCTAGGTCTCCCTGCGCCTAGTCCGGTCCCTTTACTACAGGGGTGTCATGAAACGCAATTTCATTGAGGGCCACGTCAGGGCTGTGTTTGACCTTGGGGGGCTGGGGGGGGCCATGGCCAGCTCCTCGTAACTCATGTGGGGGAAGCCTCTGGAGGCCCGAGCATTCGGCCAGCGACAACAGGCTCCCGAACTCCGTTTTCGGCTTCGACGGCCTCCTGCAACCCTCTGCCAGAGAAAACGGAGCTCGGGAGAAACTGCATGTGGCTCTTTTCTGCCCGTTTTCGCTGGCAGAGGCACCGCAGGCTGGTCCTTCGGTGTTTCCAGGGCGGCCTTGCGGGCCAGGACTAAGCAATCCACGGATCCGGCCTCCCGGGCCTTGATTGACACCCCTGCTTTATTAGAACCCCTGCCTGGTTCTGGAAAGGAACGGAGTGAGGATGAGGGGAGAGAAACCGGTTGGAACCCTTTTGGGGCCACACTGCCCTGCCTACTCCAACCCAGGGGACCAAAGGAACCCTCAGCCACTGGTCTTTATAAATATCCTGGGGAAATGGAGGTTTAACCCCTGTTCTAAAGGCTTGCAAGCCCCAGCTGTCCTCATGCCCCATTGGGGGCTCCTCAGGGACCACGGAGGGAAGCCATTCAACGGAGCATGGAGCTGAGAGAACGCCCACGGATGCACACATCCTACGGCGGCAAATTCTGAGGTTTCTACTACATCTGCCAGGCACCTTCTCCCCCATTTCCAGGCATACCTCAAGAGTAAAAAAAACCCAAACAGCAGACTGGATCTTCGTATATGTATTTTATTAGAAAGGATACAATCCACGTTTATCAACAGGCGATTAGACCCCGAGGGCTTCCAAACAGGAGAGGAGGGAGCAGAGAAAACACCCGGAGGATCACAGGATCCCTTGGAGGAACTTCAGCGCGTCGGGACGAACTTTTCCAGAATGTCTCCCACCTTTTTGGGCTCTAAGAAAACAGGAAAGGATCCTGCTGGTGAAGCTTATTTGTAAACCAAGGAGAAGGAAAATCACCCTGTCTGTTTACTCTGCGGGTCTATTTACTTTACTCTCTGAGTAGAAATCTCTCTTTGTTTATTCTTCCTGAAAGAGAATTTAAGGAAGAGGACAAAGAGCCTCTATGGAGATTCTCAGTCATCCAAGTCATGTTTTTGCTTTGAAGACGTTTCCCTTCTCATCCAAGAAGCTTCTTCAGCTCTTGGATGAGAAGCAAAACCTTTTCAAAGAAAAACCATTTGCCTCTTGAAAAAAGCCCCTTTGGTCCCCACCATTTCTAATCCTTAATATTTTAAATTCACCATATCTTTTAACACCCTGTCAATATGATTAACACTTCAGTTAAATTGCCTAATCCAAGATATACTCCCGTGAGATAGACTCCCCGTGATGGACTGAATATTGTTTATAATTGGTGTTATTAGTAATCCTAAACATTTGAAAGATTGATGTTATGGTGGACTAATGAATGATTTAAAATATTGAATGACAACATTTACTAAGGGGTAATAAACACAGGGGTGAGAAGAATGTTATTTGTGCTTAAAGGAAGGAAAGGGAAAACGTAAAAGGAATCTGAAACAAGACTAGTATCGTTTGAAGTTGGAAGATTAGAATTTCACATGTGATTTGTACTGTTATTGTTAAGGTTGTATAAAAAAGATCTGAGCCAATCAATGCTCTGTCCACAAAATATGTATGTTTGTACTGAAAACAATAAAAAAAAAGACAGAAAGAAAAAGGACTGTGGGAGAAGCGGACAAAGAGCTTCTGTTACAAAGGCCCAAAGTCACCTCTGAGTAAAAGGTTGCTTTATCCTGGAAAAGAGAGATTCCTTAAGTGTTCCAGGTCTGTAGCCCCCTTTGGAGCTGTTGACAAGCAGGCCCATTAAAGGGAGCGGTCTCTGCCGAGAGCCAGATTGACACAGCCGTTCTTCCAGGGGACTAGAAGCCAGGAGATGGCGAGTTCTAGTCCTGCCTCTGGCATGAAAGCCGACTGGGTGACTTTGGACCCGTCCCTTTCTCTCAGACCTCGAGAGAAGGGCAAAATACTTCCAAAATTGTGGCTAAGGGAATATGCATGAATGTGTCCCCGTAGTTGCCAAGAGTCAAGACTGGATCAACAACGTAAATCTCCTCCACCCAAAAGTTCCCATACTTGGATACCTGAGAGAGGATTACCTCCACAGCTCCATGCACTTCTGACATTGGACAACTCACAGCAATCCAGCTGTTGCTGAACTACAATTCCCAGCCTCCTCACCACTGGCTACCTTGCTACAGCTGCCACCCAGGGCATTTGCGTAGATTAGTGAAGACTCCGTCCCAACTCTCTTGAGGGGTAATTTGGGGGCCTTTATCTCATCCTTGCTGTGGGCGAACTCAGGAGGGAACACCTGGGCTCCTCCCACCCTCTGCCTTCCTTTCCCTCACCCCCTTTCAGCCTTCGAGCAGCTCTGGTAGAAAGCGCTTGACGCCAATGTTACCTTGTTCCACAAAGTCCTCAGGATGCCGCTTTACGTAACTGAATAGCTCCCTGTCCCGCTCAGCGTAGTAGTAATCGGAGTATCTCTTGATGTAGTAGCCCAGACAAAAGCCCAGGGTGGTCATCAGGACTTGACGGTGGATGCCTGGAGAAGATCAAGAGAGCACAAGTGGAACACCTGGCCTCAACATCAGCAAGGGGCACATCAAAGGGTTGACACGCAGGAGGTTGCCACTAGCATGGTGCCTACAAACTAAGTTGTGAAGAAGACGGGCTGAACACGGTTTGGATAGAGGTTACTAAATCTACCTTGTTTATTCCCCCCGTCACTTCCTTCCCTTCTTCTTCTCCTGATTCCAAAGTGGGACTGTCCCTTTCTCAGCTCTGCCCTAGATACTGGGTAACCATCACTTCCAACCACTTCCAGCACAGGAGACGATGTGTTCTGGTGTCTTTTTCCTTCCGAATATTTTTATTCTCTCTTTTTAACGGTGTGTAAATATGATTTGTTTCTACCTGTCTGTCAATGGCTGACTTGTCTGAAACTGAGGAGAGCGAATGCAGGAGAGGATGTAGCCTGGTCTTTTCATTTCTGTTTTTTTTAATTGTCTCTTTTGAGCGGTGTGTCAATGTAGTTTATCTCTCCATGTCTATTGATGACTGGTTTGTCTGAAGGCCAAGCTTCCACAGATTCCGTATTTGTTGTGATCTTGGCCAGTTCCTCTCTCTCAGCCTGATCCTCCTCGCAGGGTTGTTGGGCGGGGGGGAAGAGATGGGAGGCATTAGTTGTGTCTTGACCCAACATAGGGAGGCAAGATAGCAATCCAATAAATAATTAAATCCTTCTGCCAGTGTTGGCGGGGGTTCAGTTTACAGTTTATTCCTTTGTTTCCTTGATTGCATACAGTATTTTTTTCCCCTCCCTGATTTTTTCTTTTGGGTCTGGTGCTAATCCCTGTTTATCTGACTGTGAATGTGGGAGAGATCCTGGTCTTTTCTTTTCATTTCTGTTTTTTTTCATTGACTTGTTTGAATGGTGTGTAAATATAGTTTGTCTCTACCTGTCTGTCGACGGCTGATTTGACTGAAACTCAAAGACTTCCAGGATTTCCTAGCACTGGAATAAAAATTATTATTTATGGACTGGGGTTGGTCTAAGAGACTAATAGAGGTCATCAGGCATAACCTTGGCCAATCTCTCTCTCGCTCTCTGCCTGACCCACCTGGCAGGGTTGTTGTTGTTGTGGGGGAGGGGACATGTGGGGGGGGCGTTAATTCTGCCTTGAACCCAAATAGGGGCCCAAGAGGAGAATCCAAGAGACAACCGGATCCTCCATTTGGGCCCACCAGGATGGGCCCTTTTGGGAGTACCGACCCCCAGAGGCGAGACCGGGGTCCTCCCGAGCCTGAGCTGGGACGAGGCTTCTTTGGGCTCCCCCACGGCTGTGGATGATGGGCATGGGACTCTTCCCTCCCGCCTTTATGGCCGGAGAGGTCCGAGTGGTGGACGGAGATCCCGGACGGGGCCTCGACGGGCAGCAGCCCCGGGGACCCTCGCAGCCCGTCCAAGGGGAGGAAAAAGGACGGGAGGCCAAGCGGAAGGCCTGGCGACTGACCGGCTCGCAGGACGGGCCTGCGGTTGAGGCCGTTGTCCAGCAGGGCGCTGAGCCAGAAGACGCCCCCCATCCAGACCGACGGGAAGTTGACCAGCGGCGGCGGCGGTAGGGAACGCGCCTCCCTGGGGATGCCTAAGCGGAGCTGCATGGTGGCCGGTCAGACCGGGGGACGGTCCTGCCTGCAACGCCTTCCCCGCATCCGCGAAGGAAAGTTCCGCTACCGCCCTGCCCCTCCCTCGCGCAGGGGGTGTGGCCATGCCAACCCTGGTTCCTCTCCGCCGCGGGGCTCGGATTGGCTGAGAGGCGGGGCCCGGGAAGTGAGGCTGATTGGTTGGGAGGCGGCGCTCGAATGGGGCATCTAGACAGCCTTGGGAGTGATTTGCAGATCTACTCATCGGCTTTAAGCCGATTAACAGAGTTGGAAGGGACCTTATAGGTCATCTAGTCCAACCCCCTGCCCAAGCAGGAGACCCTACATCTACCTTTACCTAGGATCGAACTCACAACCTCCTGATTGTGAAGCAAGAACTCCATCGTTCATTTAGTTGTTATAAATGTAGTTGTTATAAATTTAGTTATTTAGTTAACCATTCATTTGTTAGCACTTACAACCATTCATTTTAAGTGACCCGCTCCGGTTGGACTGGCCCTGAAAAAAGGGACTTATGACAGTCTCTCCCACTTAATGACTATTGCAGCACCCCCATGGTCACATGATCAAAATTTGGATGCTTGCCACAAGAGGTTCATATTTATGATGGCGATTTGTAAACAGGAATGAAGTAATGCCCCAGAGAGAGGGGTGGGGGGGAGAGAAGAAAGGGAGGGAGAAAGGAAGAAAAGAAGAGAAAGGAGAGGATGGGAAGGAAGGTGATTGGATAAAGATTGCAAACCTAATCTGATCTATTTGCTTGCGTAATATATCTGCAATTATAAAATCCAAACAGACAAGGGAACAGATAGAAAAATGAATCCTTTATTCACATTTTTTTAAATTGTCCTGCATGATAACTTTTTCTAGAGAACAGTGATTCTGTAATAGAGTTGGGGAATTCAGCATGTGTCCTTTATATGTGTCCTTATAAATAAAGGACACACATACATATATTAATTACACATCTGTTATTGAGTGTGCCTATTTAAACTTTAACCCCTTATTGCCTTCAACCCAAGTCCTAATATTCGGGAGAAAGTAATTGTTCATTTCCCTCTGTTATTTGTATCAGCACATCCCTGTGGCAGTTGGGAGACAGAATAATTCAAAAGAAAAATAAGGAAAAAAGATTGATTTTTTTCTTGCTACACCAATTATGTAAATAAGCAATACATTGCATTCAGACTGCACTGGTTTAAACACCTGATTACTTTCTGATTTGTTTCAAGTCCCCAAGTCTTTAAAGAAGGTGTTTTAAAGCTCCACTTCTGGAATTGGACAGGACGTCCAATGTTGGCACCTGTGTGTGGGTGGTGAGCTTTCTTGGAATGATCCTTGCCGGCTTGGAACCCATGATATATACATCACTCTTCTTTCTTTGGTTTGCTTTCCGATGGTCCGGTGAAGGCCGAGATGTACAGCTTGAGCCAGGCATAGATGACGCCGGAAGCACAATACACTGAGGTGAGCAACAGAGGTAGGAAAGGAAGTTTCTGAGCCCAGGAAGTAAAAGGGAACACAATTTCACAGACGATTCCGATGGGTATCAACCCAATGAGGTAGACTGCTTCCAGCCAGTGAAGCAGAGGCTCGTTCCTATGGAGACAGGACAAGAGGGAAGCATTTTTTAAATAAGATTTTATTGTATTTTATTTGTTTTAGGGAATTTACACTGCTGCCCGTTCGGCACAAGGCGGCTTACAGGAATATAAAAACCTCATATGTAAAACAATGAAACTAATAACAGAGAATAATCACATAATAAATTAATAATATAATATAACACACACACCCCGCCCGGCAACAAGACATCACATAAGCCATTTAATGGGCTCCATCCCGTTCTGTGTCCTCCAGGCCCGCTGGCAGAATGAGGTCTTCAGTGCCTTCCAGAAGAGTGTTAAGACTGGGGGCCGTACTAATCTCTGGGGGAAAGCGAATAAGACCATTTATTCATAGTCTTATCATAAAAGGTAGTCCTGCTTAGCAACTGTTCGAAGTTACATGGACTACTCCTCCAAACTGGAACAATCTGGGTTCCCATGGTAACCTGGTTGTGTGTATGTGTGTGAAAGGAGGCCCAAGGCCTAGGGTCCTCTTCGCGAACCTATGGGGAAGTGGCACGCAGAGCCACTTCACCCGGGACGCGTGGCCTCACTGGCTCCTCCCACATTTGTGTGCATGCGGGCGCGCCAGCTAGCTGGTCGTCTTCACACGTGTGGGAGGACCAAAACCCAGAAGAGCAGCGCATGCGCACACTGGCACCCGAGCTTCCGGGTTTCTGACTACGAAGGCAGCTGATAACTGGCATGCGGCTCTGGCCCCTCTCTGCCTCCGACACAGAGCCCCCATCAGAGCCTTCCCCAGACTCCAGGACTGGCCCATCTTCCTCCCCAACCTCCTCACTGTCCGAATCTGCTGCCAGGCCACAATACTGGGTGATGAAATAACTGCAAGAAAACAAGCAACCTCAAGACAGCACCAAAGACCCCATAGTCCTCCTCCTCCTCCTAAATCCCACTCCCTTCTAGCACTGATGGTGTTACCTAGTTGGGTGATGAAACATCTATAAAAAAACAACAACCAGAGATTATCAAGGAACCTCACTTCAACCCTGAGCTAACAAATCATCTTCTTTATTGTTAGCTTAACCACCCTAAGACGGGACAGTGTGACAAAAATCGAACCCCTTGGCTAGGGGGCAACTTTTTCCTCTTTATTTGTAAAATTGCTTCCTTCTTACCTGAAAAGGGCCTTCAGGGAGGAGAAGCTGTATACCGAAAAGAGGAGCATCAGCAATATTTTAATGGGCAGCTCTGAAAGGCAAAACAATAAGGATTTTGTAAGCAGTAAATTCCATGACAGGATATATTCCGGGGAAAAAGCATTCCCGTTCATGTATCTTGCGTCATGTCGAACTGGGCCCAGCATACACTGGGACAAGACAGGTTGGTCATGGATTGGCATGTATGGCCTAGACTGGATGTCGGCAACCTGCGGCTCCGGAGCTGCCCACCTGGCCACGCGACCTGCTCTCTTTTCTGTGGAAAATGGGGTCCAAATAGCTCTTTTGAGTGTTTGAAAGGTTGCAGACCCCTGGACTAGACAAAATGGTAGAGGCTGCGCTTAAATCCATGCTGTGGGATTTTCTTTAGGCTGGTTACTCATCTTCTCCCAACCTGGAAATACAGACTTAATCTCAAAATGCTATGAAACCATTAATAGTAGGGCAAATCTGGATCCAGTCTTGTGAGGTGACAAGGTGATAGACTAGAAACCAAGACTGGCCTAGGCTGCATAGACAGAGGGATAGAATCAAGATCACGTGAAGGTGTAATACCATTTTATTAGGCCTTGGTAAGGCCACACTTGGAATCCTGCATTCAGTTTTGGTCGCCACGATGTAGAAAAGATGTGGAGACTCTGGAAAGAGTGCAGAGGGGAGCAACAAAGAGGACTGGAGGATGAAACATATGAGGAACGGTTGCAGGAACTGGGTACATCTAGTTTAATGAGAAGGACGAGATAACATGCTAGAAGTCTTATATTTGAGGGGCTGCCCCAAAGAAGAGAGGGTCAAGCTATTCTCCAAAGCACGTGAAGGCAGGACAAGAAGCAATGGATGGAAACTAATGAAGGAGAGAAGCAACTTAGAACTAAGGAGAAATTTTCTGACAAGAACAAGTAAAACAGTGGAACAGAAGTTGCTTCCAGAAGGTGTAAATGCTCAAACACTGGTGATTTTTAAGAAGATATTGGATAAATTTGTCTGAAATGGTACAGGGTTTCCAGCTTGAGCAGGGGGTTGGATTAGAAGACCTCCAAAGGTCCCTTCCAACTCTGCTATTCAGTTAAACCAGGAGATGGTGAGTTCTAGGCTTGCCTTAGGCACAAAGGCCAGCTTTCACTCAGTCCCTCCCTCAGTCCAATCCAATTCACCAGGTGGTTGTTGTTGTGTATGTGTGTGTGTGTAGGAAACAAGAGGTGGGAACATTATGTAGGGCACATGGACTTGGACCAAATAAAGCAAGAGATGTACCAACCAACAATAAATATAAATTAACTATTACTTTACTCAGCTTAGTCCAGCTATCTTCCTCCAGGTATTTTGCCTTGAATGGCAAGTATTTATTGATGGTCTGAAGTTACGACTGTCTCAGCAAAAAACCTTATGACTCTTGCAAACTGTTGCAGTCTCCCCCCCCCAAAAAGTAACACAATTGTGATTCAAGTGCTTGGCAACTGGCTCGCATTTACAACCGGTTGCCATTATCTTGTATGCTCATGACTACATTTGGTGACTTTTTCCCACTGGTGTGGGGAGCAACTGTATTTGCTGAACAGCAGCAATGACTTGTGACTCCTTGAACAATGATCATAAAATTGGGTCCAGTCACGTGGTGATTCGACTTAAGACTGCAGCTACTGTCAATGGAAATCCTGGTGCCCATTACGGTCGTAAGTTGAGGACTATTTGAATTAAAGCGATTCACCACCACCCCTCCCCGGCCGCAAATCACAAGGAATGAAATATGTACCTGGGGTGGTAAACAGCAGTGGGAAGAGGGAAAAATGTCCCGTAGTGGACAGTATTAGGTAAATACCAGCATCTCTTGACCTCTCCACGGACAGCAAGCTGAGAACAAAATAATTAAAAAGAAAAAAGAAAAAGGGGAATATTTCAAGTGTGGATTTTGCTTTTCTCAGCCCTCTCTTAAAGCTGCCATGCTCATTAACAGACACCACAATAACAGGTGATCCTGTTACCATAACTGAGCTCAAAAATGTTGTTGCTGAGCGAGACAGGTGTCAAGTAAATTTCACCCCATTTTATGACTTTCTTGCCACCATTGTTGAGCCAATCACTGTGGTGGTTAAGTTAGTCACACGGTCATTATGTGAATCTGGCTTCTCCACTGACTTTGCTTGTCAAAAGGGAAATCCCGTGACCCCGGGGGACACTGCAGTTGCCAAGTGTCCGAATTTTTAAGGCCATTTGCGACCTTTTGATGGGCAAAGTCAACGGGGAACCCCGATTCACTTAACAACTGTGGCAGGAAAGTCCGCAAAGTGGGGCAAAACTCACTGAACAATGATCTCCCTTAGCACTGGAAATGTTGGGCTCAATTGTGGTCATTAAGCCGAGGACTACCTGTACTTTTTGACTGATTTGGAGGCCTGTATTGGATGGTTGTGTTGCTGGAAAAAAACCCAGCTTCATTTTCTTCACCAGCTGCTTTGCAGTTCTGTCCAATCTGGGGACTGTTTGATCTGCCCTGGTTCCTCAGTCAGTGAAAGGAAATCTGTGCCCAAGAGGGAGGCCTGGATTCTTAGGAAAGCTGAAAGAATTCCCAACTCCAGGCTTCTGTGGTATCCACTTTATGGTTGATATTTAGGAACAGATCAATCTTTCTCTCTTTCTTTTTCCTTCCTTCCCTCCTTTCTTTCCTTCTTCTCTCCCTTCCCCTTCCCTCTTTCTCTTTCCTTCCTCTCCCTTCATTTTTTTTCTTTCCTTCCTTTCTCACCCTTCCTTTATTTTTTTCCTTCCTTTCTCTCCCCCTTTCCTTCCTTTCTCTTTCCTTCCTTTCTCCCCCATCCCCTTCCTTTCCTCCTCCCTCTGCCCTTGTTTCCCTTCCCTCTCATGTCATATTTCTCAACTGCTTGCCTCCCTCCATCCGAGTGGGCCTCTGGCAGGTGTGCCATATAATCAATAAACATTAAAATCAGATTAGTTTAGCATTAAACATTTTAAATCACTGATAAAATTATAGATTTGGGGCTTTCCTCACCTTTGAGGGCAAGATGTTGCACAATGCAGGGGGCAACATCTTCCCAGACCCTGCCAGTCGAAATTCTTTGACTGATGGGGGCCCTCAGGATGCCTTCCCTGCCTGAACGAGTGGGACAGACTGATGGGGAGAAGTCGGTTCCCTAAGTAGCCTGGCCCTAGGGTTTCAATAGCTCCTTTTCTCCCCTCTCACAATGTTTCCCCTTGGTCAGCACTGACCGCTCTCTTACCTTAAAGGAAGGATGGCGAGGAGAATGGCTTTCTCGTGGACGTGCCAACCGAACAGGAAGGAGCTTAGCGCACAGAGAACCAAGCACCTGAGGAATCCTCTGGGCCCTTGGGGTTTAAACCAAAGACAGAAAACAGAAGGCTAGAAATAACAGGCAGAAACAGAGCTTCAGTGGGTCTTCCCCCATCAAGCAGGTCATCAAATCAATGGAGGCCACTCCTGACCTAGAGAAGGTGCCTTCAAACTTGGGATGGCTTTAGACCAGGGATCCCCAATACCCCACCCCCTCCGGGGCCGTGATCTGTTAGGAACCGGGCCGAAAAAAGCAGAGGTGAGCCGCGGGTGAGCAAGCGAGTGAAACTTCCATCTATATTTGCAGCCGCTCCCCAGTGCTAGCATCAACGCTTCAGCTTCACTCAGATCACCAGGCATTAGATTCTCATAGAACGCAAGTATAAACTGCACATGTAAGGGATCTAACACGCATGCATGGGATCTAGCTTGCACATTCTCCCCCACCCCCAGTCCATGGAAAAAATGCTCTGTCCACTGTACAGCTGTGGGCTATGCTGCTTCTTATCTGAAGGTTTCCTAGAACAGGGGCCACCAACCTTGGCAACTTTAAGACTCGTGGACTTCAACTTCCAGAGTTCCTCCGCCAGCAAAGGGAGTTGAAATCCACGAGTCTTAAAGTCTTAAAGTAGCATGGCTGGCTGAAGAATTCTGGGAGTTGAAGTTCACGAGTCTTAAAGTTGCATGGCTGGCTGAGCAATTCTGGGAGTTGAAGTCCACGAGTCTTAAAGTTGTCAAGGTTGGAGACTCCTGCCCTAGACAGCATCTCCTCATCCAGTCTCCCGTGGTCACTTCCACAGGCTATTACAGAAAATAGTCAAAAACTACTTTCCACGGACACTGAAAATAGGACCTGAATAAGTTACAGGCAGTCCTCAACTTACGGCCGCAACTGAGCCCAGAATTGATGTTGCTAAGTGAGAAATTTGTCAAGTGAGCTTTGCCCCGTTTTACGAAACTTCTTGCCACAGTTGTTAAGCGAATCACTGCGGGCGTTAGGTTAATAACATGGTTATTAAGTGGCTCCCCCATTGATTTTGCTTGTCAGAAGGTTGCAAAAGGTGAGCAGGTGACCCCGGAGCACTGCAACCGTCATAAATATGAGTCAGTTGCCAAGAATTAAAATTTTGAATATGTGACCATGGGGATGATACAACGGGCCCAAGTATGAAAAATGGTCATAAGTCACTTTTTGCAGTGACATTGTAACTTTCAATGTCACTAAACAAACTGCTGTAAGTTGAAGATTAATTGTACAGCTTCCTAGTTTCTGTCCTTTCTGTAAGAATCAGGCACTGTAATATTTAGAATTTTTAAAATTTTTCGTTACTCTACTTCTTGCCTAATAAGAGAATTGCTGTGTGACAGAGTTCGTCAAATAAGAGCAGAATGAGCTATTTTAAAGGGAATTGTGGACCGGTTAAAAAGGTAAAGGTTCCCCTCGCACATATGTGCTGGTCGTTCCTGACTCTAGGGGGCAGTGCTCATCCCCGTTTCAAAGCCGAAGAGCCAGCGCTGTCCGAAGACGTCTCCGTGGTCATGTGGCCGGCATGACTAAATGCCGAAGGGGCACAGAACGCTGTTCCCTTCCCACCAAAGGTGATCCCTATTTTTCTACTTGCATTTTTTACCTGCTTTTAAACTGCTAGGTTGGCAGAAGCTGGGACAAGTAACGGGAGCTCACTCCGTTAGGCGGGGTTAGGGATTCGAACCGCCAACCTTTCTGATCAAGTTCAGTGTCTTAGCCACTGAGCTACCGCGTCCCTTTACCACCGTTGACCGGTAGAGACTGAAATTCAACAGATTTGGCCACAGGAAATAAAAATACAGCAAAATTCGCAGGTGGGAGAATGGTTTATACTTACCACCATTGAGATGGCGGTGCAGCATAAGGTTGCTAGTGGGGTCACAGAAGGAAGGACACTGTGCTGAAATTCCTGAACCAGCCCTCCGGTCATGGCCGCCTTAGGTATTTTTGCAGGGTCAAGCAATTGATACTTTAGCCCTGGAAAATCAAGAGGAAATTTGTTAGTGAGCTCAGGCGCACACTCAAACAATCTGAAATAGATTTAAGGGGACTTTGGTCATCTCTGAGCTTTCTGATTTTCTTGCAAACATTTAATTGCTCAACTGGGTAACATTCAGTGGTAGAAGGTAGGTAGGTGTGTGTGTGTGTTGCGGTGGCCTAGAGGTGGAGTTCTCACAATCAGGAGGCTGGGAGTTCGATCCTAGGTAGAGCCAGTTATTTTTCTCTCTGAGCGCAATGAAAATGTATCGGGGGTGGGTGGGTTAAAAGCACAATGACTATGTAAGTATACTTTTTTCTATTTTTTTTAAAAAGGAGAATACATGTTCAAATTAAATATGTATATTGAAAAGGAATTATAAATACCATGAACATAAAATGGAGCTCACTCAGAAGCTGAAAAACACCAAGTAAATGAGATGAAGAGTGGGAAGTAGAGGAGAGAGAGGAAGAGAGGGATAGGAGAGGGCAAGGGGGTGGGGAGAGGAGGAGAGAAATGAGGAGTGGGAAGGGGGGAGAGGAGAAGGAGAGAGGAAGGGGAAGTAGAGAAAGGAAGGATGACCGAGGGAAGAAAGGAGGTAGGGAGGGGGAGGAGAAATGGAAAAGAAAGTGATGGATAAGGTACAAATATGGTGTATGTAGAGCAGAAGAGCCAATAATTGTTTTTGGGAGTTGATGGTAAGATGAATCGATGTAAACATTTAATAATACAATATATTGTTGGCTATTTAATAGTATACAGTACATGCGATTATGTTATGAAAATGAAAAAAATAAAAAACTTTATAATAATAGAAAATGTATCTGGAACCTATACTACTGGATAGAAGATAAAAACAATATAATTCAATTTTCTTTAAGGACCTGTATAGTCAAGAAGATATATCAGAAGAGAGTATTAAACAATATTGAATGGAGGGGGGGGGGTCTAAGTACAATACCGGTCACAAAAAGAAAGATGTTAAATGATAAAATAGCCATGATGGAAATAATGGAGGCAGGAAAACAACAACAACAACAACAACAACAAACACCGGGACCTGATGAACTCCCCGCAGTATTATATAAAAATATACAAGGACCATTTGAGACATTAATGCTGGAATTATACAACGAAGCACTAGCTGAAGATAAACTACCGAAATCATGGACAGAGGCATATAATATATTAATACCAAAAGAAGATACAGACCACCAGCATATTAAGAATTATAGGCCTATCTCATTATTAAATGCCGATAATAAGACATTTGCTGCCATAATTGCAGAAAGGGGGGGGGGGACATTAAATGAAATTATCCATCCAGATCAAAACGGGTTCCTACCAAAAAGACATCTGAAAAAATGTATCTGTTGAACAAAACTCCGCATTGGCGACTGGAAGGGCATCCAGCCAGTAAATACTCAGCTCCATTTAGTTGCCCAGATTCCACCCTGCAAGGGATTATGGATTCGTTAAAAGACGATGATGATAGGGTGGAGTGGGGTAAGGAGGGCGGGCTGTGGATTCCTTGGTGCTCTCTGAGCTTGGTGGTTATCTTGCAGACGTTTCGCTACCAAACTAGGTAATGTCATCAGTGCCAGAAGGAAGTGGGGGTTTGCTGAAACCAAATCCCAGATCTTGCCAATTGGAATTCTTTTGACTGACAGGGCTCGCAAGATGCCTTCCCTGCCTGAACAATTGGGACGGGCTAATGTGTTGCGCTAGGTAAGGTGGCTGGAGTCAGGTGGCGGTGTCCATATGGAATAAAATGGCTGGATGGAAGGACAGCCAGTCAGAGAAACAAAATGATTAAGATACCTACCAAGGACTGACAACATTTTGTCAAGGGAGTTATACACCGCCCAAACGTTTGGGGCCCAGTAGGCATGGCAGAGGCCCCGTTTGAAAGGGAAGAGGCGAGAGAAAAGTTGAGGAAGCTGACCCTAAATGGGAGAAAAGTCATATTAATCTTGTCTTCATTCCAATTAAATTGGTTTTTTTAAAAAATGAGGTACATTTAAGGACTTCAACTCCTACAATCCCCCAACCAGCCGAGCTGACCTCCACACCTTCTCACGGTTGCCAAATTTGAAAAACTTACCGTATTTTTCAGAGTATAAGATGCACCTTTTTTTCCTCAAAAAAGAGGCTGAAAAGCTGGGTGCATCTTATACACTGAATACAACATTTTTTTGCCTCCCGAAGCCCTGCCCCCTTCACCAAAATGGCTGTGCATACCCTTATGGAGGCTTTCAGAGAGCTCCTGGGGGCTGGGGAGGGCAGAAATAAGCAAACAATTGGCCATTTTTTGCCCCCCCCCCAAGCCCCAAGCAGCACTCTATAAGCCTTCATAAGGCTATGCATGCAATTTTTTTGACAAAAACCAGGCCCGTTTTCGCTAGTTTCCCCCCACATCTCCGCAGGAGCACTCTGCAAGCCCCCCCCTCCCCCCAAGGCTATTCATGCCTTTTATTTGGGGAAAAAAGGGCCCGTTTTCGCAAAAAATGGGCTGTTTTGGGGAGGTTTGCAGAGTGCAAAAGGTTTTTTGCACCTACTCTCTCTCACCCCCTACTACCAACTGTATTTCTCTCTCTCTATTTCTCTCTATCCCTCTACCTACCAACTACTGTATTTCTCTCTCCCCCTCTATCTACCTACGTACCTACTCTCTCCCTACTTATCTACTGTATTTCTCTCTCCCGCCCTCTACCTACCAACCTACCTACTCTCTCTCTTCCTACCTATCTACTGTATTTCTCTATCTCTTTCTATTTCTCTCTCTATCCCTCTTCCTATCTACCTACACTCTTTCTCTCCTCCTACCTACTGTATTTCTCTATCTCTCTATTTCTCTCTCTTTCCCTTTATCTACCTACCCAACTACTCTCTCTCCCTACCTACCTACTGTATTTCTCTCCCTTTCTCTCCCTCTCTATCCCTCTACCTACCTACCTACCTACCTACCTACCTATTTTTTTTTAAAAAATTGCCTCTTCAAAACCTTGGTGCGTCTTATACTCCGAAAAATACAGTATTTAGACCAAGAAACAACCAAACTTATTAACATTTTAAACCCTGTCGTACTTGGAATATTGCTACTTTGCTTGAGTTGATTTCATAAACTTTAGTTCATTTTTGTTTATTTATTCAAATTTACTGCCCAACTCCAACAGACGCTGGGCAGCATTTACCCCCAAAAGCAGTAAATACAATTACCAACATAAAACCACACAAGCAACACGGACAAAAATACATTGATCCCAGCCTGGGACCCAAAGCAGATTACAGGCAGTCCACAACCTACAACGGTTCACTTAGTGACCACTCTAAGGTCATAAAAATATATTTCAGAAAAACAGAGGGGTTTCTTACCCAAACCAAAAACGGTCCCAAGGAAACGGCAGAAACGAGGCAGACAATTAATCCAAGCACGATCACGCGTAGAAAACTGAAACTGCGCCACCGAAGAGATCCATCTAGACACAATGAGAGCTAGAATGATGATGATAAAATTTCAAACCTGAGAGTGACAAATCAGACCGCCTTTCTAACGAGACCTTGTATTCTAGAATACAGGTAGTCCTTGACTTATGTCCACAACTGAGATCCAAAATTTGTGCTGCTAAGCAAGGTAGTTGTGAAGCGAGTCTTGCCCCATTTTACGACCTTCCTTGCTGTAGTTACTAAGTGAATCGCTGCAGTTCTTAAATTAGTAACGTCATAAAAGTGAGTCAGCTGTCAAGCATCCAAATGGATCATGGGGATGCTGCAATGGTCGTAAATGTGAAAAAGGATCACGAGCCACCTTTTTCAACGCCGTTAACTTCAAATGATCACTAAACGAAGGATTGTAAATCAAGGACTCCCTGTATGAAATTGTCAGCAACATACCTGGATTATTTTGGGCGAAGCAGTAAGATCGGAGTAGATAGACGCCATAGGCTGGGGCTACATAGAGGAAGATGTGCTTGAAATGCAGGAGGACAGCGAAGAGAAATGCTCCCTCTAAGTATCTTTTCTGGGGGGAAAAATGATGATGGGGAAGAGAAGAGCAAAGAGTTAAAACAAACCAACATCCGTTGTCTTTATCAAAGCATGATGGCCAAGAGTTAGATGAGGAATTTGGGACTTTCTGTAGTTTAACAAAACAAGACAGGAGCTTTTCAAGATTCAGAATTATCCTCCTTTGTTCATTCTAGTACAGTGTTTCTCATCCTTGGCAACTTGAAGACGTCTGGCTTCAACTCCCAGAATTCCCCAGCCAGCGAATGCTGGCTGGGGAATTCTGGGAGTTGAAGTCCAGACGTCTTCAAGTTGCCAAGGTTGAGAAACACTGTTCTAGTAGAAATACTGTGAGTTCTAATGCCACCTTAGGCATGAAAGCCAATTGGATGACTTTGGGCCAATCGCCAGGAGACGGTGAGTTCTAGTCCTGCTTAGGCATGAAAGCCATCTGGGTGACTTTGGATCAATCACCAGGAGATTGTGAGTTCTAGTCCTGCTTAGGCATGAAAGCCAACTGGATGACTTTGGGCCAATCACCAGAAGATGGTGAGTTCTAGTCCTCTCTTAGGAATGAAAGCTGACTGGAGCACTTTGGGCCAATAACCAGGATATGGTGACTTCTCCTCCCACTTTAGGCATGAAAGCCAGCTGGGTGACATTGGGCCAATCACCAGGAGATAGTAAATTCTAGTCCTATTTTAGGAATGAAAGCTGGCTGGAGGAATTTGGAACAATCACCAGGAGACAGTGAGTTCTAGTCCCACCTTAAGCATTGGGTAAATTCTAGTCCTATTTTAGGAATGAAACCCAGCTGGGTGATTTTGGACCAGGCTCCCCTGCCCCTCTCTACCCAACCCAGCTTACAGTGTGGGGAAAATAGGAAGAGGAAGAAGTCAAGGTGTGTGTGCGTGCAGAGAGACAGACAGACAGAGGGAAGGAAAAGATGAGCTATACACTACCTGGAATAATCGAGCAATGGAAAGCAGCAGCAATCCAAACAAGAAACCGTTGTACTGGAAGTGAATATCTGAGATTGATATAAGGAAGTCCATCTGCTTTAGAAAAATTCCTCCAAGCCATCATTTTCCAATTTAAACACGATTCCGGCTAGCTCTAAAACTTAAACCCTTAACAGATTCTGTAGATCTGAACGTACACAGAAGTTATTTTTTTTCACCCCACACTCATATTTGGTTAATGGATCAGGATCTTCAGCAAAAAAAAAAACCTGAGTGATGGATACGATCCACAATTAAGAGGCCAAAATTCCACAGGAGAAGGACCGAAAGAACAAACGGTGGGCTTTCCAAGGGGTCTTTTGCACCCCGCTTCCCGTTTACACAACTGCAGCATCTGTAAGAAGAAACCAAGACACACAATTCTTACATGTGTGCAATTTATGAGACACGTAGTTTATCAAGCAAAAACGTCTACGTTCCCTTCGCTTCCCCAATTAGATATAGTCCTCTACTTACAATCATTCGTTGTGTGACCAAAGTTATGACAGTGAAAAAAGTGACTGAGGACAGTTTTTCACACTTATGACCTTTGCAGCATCCCTACGGACCAATGATCTATATTCAGAGGCTTGGCATGTATTTATGACTGTTGCAGGGTCCCGGGGTCATGTGATCCCCTTTTGGGACCACCTGATGAGCAAAGTCAATGGGGAAGTCGGATGCGCTTAACAACTATGTTATTAACTTAACAGCTGCAGCGATTCACTTAACAACGGTGGCAAGGAAGGTTCATTTAGCAAGCATTTGAAGTTGCAACCATTTGTTTAGTGACAATTCGAAGTTACAACAGCACTGGAAAAAGGGACTTATGACCACTTTTCATACTTGCAGTCTGCCCATGGTCATGTGATAAAAATTCAACCATTTGGAAACTGGCTCATATTTATGACGGTTGCAGTGTCCCGGGATCCTGAGATTCCCCTTTTGCAACCTTCTGACAAGCAAAGTCAAGAGAGAAGCTGGATTCCCTGAACAACTGTGTGACTAACTTAACATCTGCAGTGATTCGCTTAACAATCATGACAGGAAAGGTAGCAAAATGGGGCAAAACTCACTTAACAGCTCTCTTGCTTAGAAATGGAAACTTTGGGCTCAATTATGGTTGTAAATTGAGGATTACCTGCATTTTGGAAATATCAAGTAAAGACCAGGATAATCAAAATCAGTGGCCTCCTTCCCTTTTCTGCTGCCAATTACCTCCACTAGACCGATTAGATCCCACAGATTAGGCCTCCTCCGAATTCCATCCGCCAGCCAGTGTCGACTGGCGACTACTCGGAGGAGAGCCTTCTCTGTGGCTGCTCCGACCCTCTGGAACGAACTCCCCGTGGAGATTCGAACCCTCACCACCCTCCAGGCCTTCCGCAAAGCCCTTAAAAGCTGGCTGTTCCGACAGGCCTGGGGCTAAAGAACTGTTGCCCTCGTCTCGAATTGGTATGACTGTTGTGTTTTAATTATGCATTGTTTTTTATGTCGTTTTAAATTCTTGTTTGTATCCCCCTCCCTGGTTGAGTTGTGAGCCGCCCTGAGTCCCCTTCGGGGGAAAAGGGCAACATATAAATAAAATCAACATTCAACATTTTCTCCAGGCTCCAGGGCACACCAAATAGCAATAACACTCAGACTTATATACAGCTTCACAGTGCTTTCCAGTCCTTTCTAAGCGGTTTAGAGAGTCAGCCTCTTGCCCTCAACAATCTGGGTCCTCATTTTACCGAACTTGGAAGTCAACCATGAGCCACTCAGGATCGAACTCTTAGCATTGGGCAGAGTCAGCCTATAATGCTACATTCTAACCACTGCACCAGGAAGGAAGGGAAATAGCAATAGCCCTTAGACTTAAATACCACCTCACAATGATTTACAGCCTTCTCTAAGCTGTTTCCAGCCTATTGCCTCTTATCTGGGTCCTCATTTTTACCCACCTTGGAAGGACAGAAGGCTGAGTCAACCTTGAGCCTGATGAGATTTGAACTGCTGAACTGCTGGCAGCCAGCAGTCACCAGAATTAGCCTGCAGTACTGCTTTTTAACCACTGCACCATCATGGCTCTCATAAAGGGATAAAGAAAGACACAACCACTTACTGGTACACAGCATAGATGTAGAGCGTATCGGTAGCGATCACCGACAGTCTTTGGAAAAGAACGGTCATTTGGCTGGAATAGTTGAGGTTCTGAATGGATAGCATCTCTTTGTCGAAGTACACAGCAGCGTGGGAAAGCAGATACTCGAACCAGGCAAAAAAGGGAGGGTAATCCAAGGTCCACTCGGAAGTTGCCTGAAATTCAGAAAATAAAATAAAATAAGCAGCAAGAATCTATATGAAGAGGCGTGAGAGGATTGAACGTTTCAAGCTTTAGCATCCACTTCAGGTCACCAAATCCCAGAGTTTGGCAGGATTATTTAAGTCATCAAGTTTGGTGGGGTGGCCTAGAGGTGGAGCTCCCGCCTCACAATCAAGAGGCTGTGAGTTCGATCCTAGATAGAGGCAGACGTTTCTCTCTCTGGGCCACACTAAGAATATATCTGCTAAACAGAGCACTGCATTGGCAACAGGAAGGGCATCCGGCCAGTAGATGATGACTTAAATCATCAGGTTAACGTCCCAGTTTAGCACAAAAACCCAATGACATATTGGCTGTCTATCTATTTAGTCACTTGCAAGTGAATAAATACAACAAAAGCAATTCTGCCATTAATCACGACAACCGGTTCTGCTCTCAAATAGTTCACACTGCTAAAGGGTTGTTTGTAACTGTTTTTTTCCAAAGGAACACTTGGTGCTTCCCCGTCGTTTTTTAAATAACAATTCAATAAAAGTTTTGATTTTTTTAAATTTACATTTCACCTCTATAACTTTTGTAAGATACTGAATACTTCTTCCTCCTTCCTGCTTCCCCCATAACAACAATCCTGTAACATGGGTTGGGTTGAGAGAGTGACTGGCCCAAAGTCATCCAGCTGGCTTTCATGCCTAAGGCAGGACTAGAATTCACCCAACTCGACTTCCATTTTTAAGCTAGGACAAGATCTCATCGACTCCCATTTTCTAACCTGATGCCTTAACTACCAGATCAAAATGGCTCTCAATCATATTGATTACAATTACTGATTACAATAATAAAAAGATTAATACAGGCTTAAAAAGGAGAGAAAAAAGGTTGGGGGGAAAAGTAAAAGAAACTTTTAAAAGGACAGCAAGTTTAGCTCCCTTTTAATCTTTTTTTTTTTTGCAGGATTCAAGGAATCGGAAGAATTGCCCCGAATCTGTTTGAAATGTTTAAAAGGGGGAAGAGTGAACTTACCCAAATTATTGCAAACTGGGCTGTGGTTGCTGTGCTCGTTTGTGCAAAGGGGAACGATCTGGATCAGTTTGCTGGGCTAATCCAGACAGAGACCTTTCCTTTTTAATCTAGGAAGGCTGACAGGACAGGCAAGAGAGAGACTGCAGTTGCCTGCTTGAGAGGTTTGTTCAGCTTCCAGTAAAAGCAAACTTTCCGGTTAAACAATCTGTCTGTGGGTAGATTCAGAAACCAGATGATGAGCATAGCTCCTAACCACACCCCGTTTTGGAGAATGCAGGCAGTCCTCGACTTACAGTCATTTGTTTAGTGACCATTCGAAGATACTAGTGACTCAGGAAGCTCAAACTGCCCAAAGAGCTGCTGATTCTGTTCTACAGAGGAATGACTGAGTCTGTCATCTGCACCTCCATCACTGTCTGGTTTGGCTCTGCAACCCAACAAGACAGAAATAAAGACTACAGAGGATAATCAGAAAAAACAATTACTGCCAACCTGCCTTCCATTGAGGACCTGTATACTGCATGAGTCAAAAAGAGGGCTGTGAAAATAGCTACAGACCCCTCGTATCCTGGACATAAAATTGTTTCAACTTCTGCCCTCAAAATGATGCTATATAGCACTGAACACCAGAACAACTAGACACAAGGACAGTTTTTCTCCCGAATGCCATCACTCTGCTAAACAAATAATTCCCTCAACGCTATCAAACTAGTCACTAAGGCTGCATTACTATTACTATTAGTTTTCTCATCATTCTTATCACCCATCTCCTCCCACTTATGACTGTATGACTGTAATTTGTTGCTTGCATCCTTACGATTTATATTGTTTCCTAGTATGATTTGATTGCTTATTTGTATCCTATGACAGTCATCAAGTGTTGTACCTTGTGATTCTTGATGAATGTATTTTTTTAATGTACACTGGGTGCATATGCCCCAAAGATAAATTCCTTGTGTGTCCAATCACACTTGGCCAATAAAGAATTCTATTCTATCCATTATGACCATTTTTCACTGTTACGACCTTGGAAGCATTCCCATCATCACGGGATCAAAATTTAGATCTTTGGCAACTGGTTCACATTTATGACCGTTGCTGTGTCCTGGGGTCATGGGATCCCCTTTTGCGACCTTCTGACAAGCAAAGTCAGTGGGAGGCCGGATTTACTTAGCAACCAGGTTACTCGCTTATCAACTGCAGTGATTCACTTAACCATGGTGGCAAGAAAGGTCTTAAAATGGGGGCAAAACTCAACAAACGTCTCACTTAGCAACAGAGATCCTGGCCTCAATTATGGTCGGAAGTCGAGGACTACCTGTATGTTTGTTTAGTGACTGTTCGAAGATACAGCACTGGAAAAAGTGACTTATACATGTTTTTCCCATTTAGAACTACTGCAGCCACCCCATGCTCAAAATTCAGACGCCTGGCAACTGACTCATATGTATGACGGTTGCAGCGTCCTGGGGTTATGAAACCCCCTTTTGCGACCTTCTGACTAGCAAAGTCAAGTCGCTGCTCTACTGACACAAGACATTTTCAGGCAATGAAACCATAAGATACGCACCTCATAGTACCACCGAGAGGCTGGTAGGCTGTGAGTAATGGCAAGCCAGTTCCTGTGCACTTCAAAATCTGTGGAATGACTACAAAGAGTTAACTGTTAGTATCCAGATAGTGGACTACTACGATTCTCAGTCAACCAGGTCAGGGTTGTCCCAAAGGTGCTTTTTTCAAGAGGCAACTGGACTTTCTGGTTTTCGTTTGAAGACGTTTCACTTCTCATCCAAGAAGCTTCTTCGGCTCTGACTGGATGGTGGGGGAATGGAAGGATTGATACTCCTTGCAGCTGGTCATTTGCATCCTTTTAGAGGGTCGTTGAGGCCACTTGGAGGTTTACCTGTGTCCTCAGGATGATCTGAGTGGTGCAAATGGATGTGGCACCTTCTTGGACCTGCTGAAAGGACAGTTATGGAGCTGAAGAAAGCACAGCTACACAACACAGTCCTTTCAGCAGTTCCAGGAAGGCTCCACACATATCTGGGTCCTCATTTTACTGACCGCGGAAGGATGGAAGGCCGAGTCAACCTTGAGTCGGTGAGAATCGAACTGCTGAACTGCAGTCAGCAGAATTAGCCTGCAGTACTGCATTCTAACCACTGCACCCCCATGGCTAATCTACCATATATATCATCCACTTTCTAAATCTATGGATCAATGTGCCAAGTTGGATTAATTAATTCACTAACCAGGTTAACTGTAGAGGATAGGACTAAATAGTTAATACAGGCAGTCCTTGACTTACAACCATTCATTTAGCGACCGTCCGAAGTTGCAACGGCACTGAAAAAAGCAACATGACCATTTTTCATACTTATGACCCTTGCAGCATCTCCGTGATCAAAATTCAGACGCTTGGCCACTGACTCACATTTATGACGGTCGCAGTCTCCTGGAGTCACGTGATCCTCCTTTTGCAACCTTCTTGCAAGCAAAGTCAACGGGGAAGCCGGATTCACTTATCAACCGTGTGACTCACTTAACAACCGCAGTGATTCACTTAACAAAGGTAGCAAGAACTGATGTAAAACGAAGCAAAATTCAATGAACTAAACGTTTTACTGAGCAACCAAAATTCTGGGCTCAATTGGGGTTGTAAGTCGAGGACTACTGCTATTCCAACAGAAACCTCGGGGAAAATCCAAGAGACTCCCTCTTGAAGTGTTACACTACAACCCCCATCTTCCCCAGCCACCCTGGCTCTCATTCACTATAGATTAGCGAGGCTTGGAAGCTTAGCAAAGAAGAACACGGAGGGAGAAGAACGAGCCCCGGGAACAGCCAAAGGGGGGGGGGCACTTTCAGTGGAGGGCGGGGGAAACTCTCTTGGAACAGCCGAATCTACAATGGCGGCGGCTGAACCTTCCACCCTCCCTCCGCGCGCCTTTTTAATCAGCCCGAAAGACAAAATAATGCGGGTCTCTTACTATGTCGGAATGAGGAGCAGTTTCAGAAGCGTCACGCCGGAGGCCAAAGCCAGAAACGAGCCTTTTCCTCCGCACCAACCTCGGCGCGCCGCCATGACAGCCGCCCGCGCTTTCCCCCACGGGCTCAAAGGGGATGCCACAGCGCATGCGCCAGACGCCGACCGTTTGGCTCGCGCTGTTTTGTTTTTTTTTTAAAAAAACGGCGCTTAATGTCTGAGGCATCCGCGCAAGCGCCGACAAAGTCAAACTTTTTGCGCCTGCGCAGTGGCTCGTTCGAGATACGCATGCTGCTTGGGAGATATTTAATATGAATTAAAGGGGCTCATTGATTCCACGGTCTTAATATTGCAAAGGTGCATGAAACAGCAGGCGCGGAGTTCGGTCACAGCATATTATCGCTGCTAAAAAAAAAAGCCACCTTATTCAATGCAAAATAAATCCTATAAATCAGTGGGATTTAATTGCTCAGCATGGGTGGCTGAGGAATGCTGGGAGTTGAAGTCCGCACATCTTAAAAGTTGCCCAGTGGAGTAAAACTGGTGAAGAAAACATCATCAGTTGCTGGAATGGAATATCTCTATCAAGTTGCATCTGCAATAAACCTGTTACTGACGAGCTTGCCTCATTCCTTCTATTTTTAAAACATTTTGAGCGGAAATATGACCTTCTGCAGAATACCAGTCCTTAAGGCAGTCTTGGGAAAATAAAAATGGTAGCAGGCTGCCATCTAATGTTTGGTTTGAAAATGTTCCCAGCTAGCCAGAAATCAGGAAATTGAAAAACCATGTTTTTATTAACTTATTTCTAACATGTGTGGGAAGTTATCATCCAGCCCTCTCCCAGAAAAATGAAATATCCTAGGAAATATTGAAAAGGCAGAATGTTTCTCTGGAATGTGAAATGAAGCATGTTTTAAAAGACAGAATAGTTGCCTGTAGCTTCCTGCCCATCCCCACTTTGTTAATGGGCCATTGACACGGCCAGGCTAATCACTTTACATAATAAAGACTTCACCAGCAGCTACAGCAGAAAGGCATGATAATATTGGAACTTTACTCAACTCTCCACATGGCATCTGAGAACTCATCTATACCTGGATTCAAAACACAGCCTAGAGAGTAGCCCCCTGCATGACACCATGGGAGCCTGACAACTAATCAGAATACATTTCTTACACAGGAACAGGAAACAGAGAGGTGGGACTGAACAGGGTATAAAAAGCCTAGCAAGCCCCTCCTTCAGCCCTTCTTCTCTTCTTCAGCCCTTCTCTTCTTCTCCACCAACATTGAAGCATGTGATCACCTTTTCTGTTCAGGGCTCAAGCCATGTGGCCCTGTCCAACAATAAACCATCTTTCCAAGCAGCCTCCATGTCTCCAGTGTCTTTATCCCCACTTGGAGCTGAACCCAGAAGGATATTTCTTTCATCACATGGTTTATATAGGGGTGTGCCATTCTGGAGGTGATTAATGATGGCTAATGGACTAATATAAAACTGCCCCCCCCCATGTGTGGTTTGCTCCTTCTCATCTTTGTGAATTTTTAAATCAATTTTACTGTTGATTTTAAAAAAAAACCAAAATCAGAGGGTTGGAAGAGACCTCAGAGGTCTTCTAGTCCAACCCCCTGCTCAGGCAGCAGATAACATTTCAGGCAAATTGATGTTCAATCTCTTCTTAAAAGCCGCCTTTCTTAAAAGTTGTCGGGCAACAAATTCTGGAGGCAAGTTATTCCACTGGTTCTCACTGTCAGGAAATTTCTCACAAATAGAATAGAACACAACAGAATTAGAAATAATAATAGAGTACAGTACACTAGCTTGGTTTAGAATTGTCACCATTTCACCAATTGACAATTGGTGACAATTATGATGATGACAATTGTAGTAGAAATGATATGGAGGACACTGGAATTACAAATTATCTACTGTGCCAGTTTCATATTTGTATGTATGCTAAACCGCGGTATTTTAGCAGGCACTCCAGTGGTGCCAGAAATAAAAACACTTGGAACTAAGACTGTTTGGAATCATGTATAATTATGAAATCTGATTGTTCAACTTTGTGATTGTGAGAACTTAATGTTAGCTGAAGGCTTCAACCACTTACAAAGTTTAATCACATTTTTTATTTAATGTTGGAATGCTATTACAGAGGCAACCTAATTGGCTGGGCAGTGGAAAAGTAAAGCTATTTGAGGTGTTTGTGTGTTGGGTTTTCCCCAAGTATGGACACAGGATGAAAGGCAAAAGAGTTATGGTCCACCACAACTGCCCAGGAACAGGTGTGTAAATTAATGTTCTCTTTAAAAAATACAGGTATTTATTGATTTACAACCATTCGTTTAATGACCAAAGTTACGATGGCACAAATAAAAGGGACATATGTCCATTTTTCAAACTTACAACCATTGGAGCATCCACATATCCTGTGATCAAAATTCAGATGCTTAGCAACTGACTCGTGGCACGACAAAACTGCGCTTGTCAAAATAGCGGTGATAAAACCGCGTCGCTAAAGCTGCGACGTCATCACCGCCGTGACAACAGCGCGGCGACAGAAGGGTGCTTTAAAACAGCGCAGCGGCAGAAAGCCGATTTAAATTAAGGTAAGGGTTAGGATTAGGTTTAGGGGTTTGGTTTAGGGTTAAGTATAGGGTTAGGGTTAGGTTAGGGTTAGGTTTGGGTTAGGTTTGGGTTAGGTTTAGGTTTAGGGTTAGGTTAGGGTTAGGTTTGGGTTAGGTTTAGGGTTAGGGTTAGGTTAAGGGTTAGGTTAAGGGTTAGGTTTAGGGTTAGGGTTAGGTTAAGGGTTAGGTTAAGGGTTAGGTTTAGGGTTAGGATTAGGGTTAGGGTTAGGTTTGGGTTAGGTTTAGGGTTAGGGTTAGGTTAAGGGTTAGGTTAAGGGTTAGGTTTAGGGTTAGGTTAGGGTTAGGTTAGGGTTAGGGTTAGGTTGGGGTTAGGGTTAGGGTTAGGGTTAGGTTTGGGTTAGGTTTAGGGTTAGGTTTAGGGTTAGGGTTAGGTTTGGGTTAGGTTTAGGGTTAGGGTTAGGTTAGGGTTAGGTTAAGGGTTAGGTTTAGGGTTAGGTTAAGGATTAGGGTTAGGGTTAGGTTTAGGGTTAGGTTAAGGGTTAGGTTTAGGGTGCTGAGTGCTTCGGAAGGCGCGGATTTGCCCTCCGCGGTTATGTCATCGCGGTAGGGTCGCCTTTTTCCTTAGCGCTTCGGACGGCGCGGATTTGCCCTCCGCACTTATGTTGGCGCGGATAAGGGCTTCGAGGTTTTGTGGGTGAACCCAACTGACTCATATTTATGATGGTTGCAGAATCCCAGGGCACGTATTCCCCGACCTTCTGATTAGTAAAATCAATGGGGAAGCCAGATTCACTTAACAACCTTAAAAACTGCATTGATGGTGGCAGGAAAGGTCATAAAATGGGGCAAAACTCACTTAGTATCTGCCTCGCTTAACATCAGGAATTTGGAGCTCCATTGTGGTTGTAAACTGAGGATTACCTGCAAGAATTAGCTCATCTATGAGCCAAGGTGGCGCAGTGGTTAAATGCAGCACTGCAGGCTACTGCTAGATCAGCAGGTCAGCGGTTCAAATCTCACCGGCTCAGGGTTGACTCAGCCTTCCATCCTTCCGAGGTGGGTAAAATGAGGACCCAGATTGTTGGGGGCAATATATGCTGACTCTCTGTAAACCGCTTAGAGAGGCCTGAAAGCCCTATGAAGCGGTATATAAGTCTACTGCTATTGCTATTGCTATCTCTCTTAGTAGCTAAGCCCTGGGAATTTCAGGGCTATTGGTAAAATCTGGAAGTAAGATTTTCCCCATTTCTGGGAAAATCAGGTACTTCCACAACACTGGGAAATTCCACAGATGTCCTCACCAGGCGCCAAGCTCAACCTGAAGGCCTCTTTATCCTTTACCTTGTTGAAAACCTGCAACATATTTAAGTCCTGGAAAATCACCACTTACAATATGGAAATTCTACAGCCCTAAGGAAATTTCCACTTACGATATGGAAATTCTACAGCCCTAAGGAAATTTCCACTTACGATATGGAAATTCTACAGCCCTAAGGAAATTTCCACTTACGATATGGAAATTCTACAGCCCTAAGGAAATTTCCAAGAGTAATAACAGTTCTGGAAGAACCTGTTTATTGAAGCAGTAAAGGCATCAGGCTAGGAACAGGGAGACAGTGAGTTCTAGTTAGGCATGAAAACTGGCTGGGTGACTTTGAGTTCTAGTCTCGTCTTACGTAGTCACAAAAGCCGGTGGGATAGCTTTGAACCAATCACCAGGAGATGGCGAGTTTTAGTTCTGCCTTAGATACCAAGACAGCCAGGTGACCTTAGGCCAGTCACTAACACTCAGCCCCAGGAAGGAAGCAATAACAAACCATGCCTGAAAAATCTTGCCAAGAAAACTACAAGCTTTTGAGGTAGTGACCACAGGGGTCAAATCTCACTTGAAGGCTGAAAAATCAAGATAAATTCCAAATTTAATGAATTTATATGCCGCCCAATCCCGAAGGACTCCGGGCGGCTTACATAAAAACAACTCTAAAAAGAATACAAAAAATTTAAAATAGAAAGGAAAAGCAGGTTAAAAAACACACCATACACTCAATCTTAGTGGGGCTGGACCCCATTCATGAGGTCAACAGCCCCAGGCCTGCCGGAACAGCCAGGTCTTAGTAGACTTTCGGAAGGCCGAGAGAGAGTGGGGAGGGTCCGGATCTCTGGGGGTAGATCGTTCCATAGGGCCGGGGCAGCTACAGAGAAGGCCCTACCCCGAGGAGCTGCCAGGCGACATTGTCTAGTCGACGGCACCTGGAGAAGGCCCACCCTGTGTGATCTTATCGGACGCTGGGAGGTATGTGGCAGAAGACGGTCTCGTAGATATCCGGGTCCTAAGCCATGTAGGGCTTTAAAGGTGATAACCAGATCAAAATAAAGAAAAGCGTGGTCTGGATTCTTCCCAACTAAGTAGCAGTTGATTACAATTGAGAGAATAAATATATGAATAAATGAGAGTTCTTAGAACTGGATTGTAACATCTGCTTGAGATCGTGACAATACACATAAGGGAAAAGCAAAACTGGACGAATGTAGGAACATCGCTGGCCCAGCATCCCCGAGAATGAAGAAATAAAAGATACTCCAGCTTTAGGTGGCAAATAATTTAGTTTTCCTGCCATTGGTCATGCGGTATTTCATTCTATAATCCACTGGCAGGCATAAATAAATACAGGCATAACCTATCGAAAGATAGCTGTTGTGGCCTGCCGGCAGCTGACTCAGAGGATGATGGTGAGATGTGGGAGTCAGGGTCAGCATCAAGGCAACCTGAGAACTCCAAGGAGGAAGAAGGGATGGAGGTGGCAGAGAGAGAGAGAGAGAGAGAGAGAGAGAGAGAGAGAGGGAGGGAGGGAGTGAGTGAGAGAGAGAGAGATAGAGACAGACAGACAGAGACAGACACAGAGAGAGAGACAGAGAAAGAGAGACAGAGACAGAGAAACAGACAGAGAGAGACAGAGAGACAGAGAAAGAGAGACAGACAGAGACAGAGAGACAGAGAGAGACACAGAGAGAGACAGACACAGAGACAGACAGAGACAGAGAGAGAGAGACAGAGAGACAGAGAGAGAGACACAGAGAGAGAGAGAGAGAGACAGACAGAGACAGAGAGAGAGAGAGACAGAGAGAGAGACACAGAGACAGAGACAGAGAGAGACAGAGAGAGACACACACAGAAAGAGAGAGACAGAGAGAGACAGAGAGAGAGAGACAAAGAGAGACAGAGACAGACAGAGAGAGAGAGACACAGAGAGAGAGACACAGAGAGACAGACACAGAGAGAGACAGAGACAGACAGACAGAGAGAGACAGACAGAGACAGAGAGAGAGAGATACAGAGAGAGAGAGAGACACACACACACACACACACACAGAGTGACAGAGCCTATGCTGTCCATCAGCCCTCAGATGGAGAGTCAACAGCCACCAGGTCTGGAGGTGGTTGAGGAAGAGGAGGAACAGCCAGGTTCAGTGCCTGACGCTCAGATGCACAGAAAGCAGAGGAAAGGAGAACAGTGGAAATCTATGGGCCGGTCCTCAGGTCGGAAGAGCCACCGCTGCTAATGAAGCCCCACACTAGCTCTGGGGATAAAAGGCAGGGGGTAGAGATGAATAGGTGTAGAAGACAACTATTCATCTTCCAGCTGGCTGGACTTTTAGCCTGGGGTGAGAAACTTTTTGCCTGGGCTGACGGTATTCCTAATAAAGGAATGTTTGAGTTCACTTCGGAGGGTTTGTGGTGTTTGAGGAGCTGGGTCAGAACAATAGCATGGTGGTGTCGCCATAGTGGAAAGCAGCCATTTCATTAAGTAAAAACAAATATTTCAGAATCCGGCCTTCTGAACTCCTTACCTCTGCAGGTAGCCTAAGTTGAAGATGTGCGGACTTCCACTCCCAAAATCCCCCTGCCAGCCACATTCAATGAAAATCACCATCATCTTCACGGTTTGCGGAGATATTTCCCTAATAGCTGCCAAAACTGAAGAACACAATACAATACAATATAATAGCAGAGTTGGAAGGGGACCTTGGAGGTCTTCTAGTCCAACCCCCTGCCTAGGCAGGAAACCCTATACTGTTCCAGACAAATGGCTATCCAACATCTTCACAAAAGAGAACTCATGTGGGAAGCTACCTGCTGAGGTATGAAGAGAGGTTGCGTTGATGGACAAGGAAGCCAACATTTTGGCCTTCAATCTACTCTGGCCTTATATCTTAGTTCTGTGATGGTGAACCTATGGCACGCAGTGCCCCTTTTCTGTGGGCATGTGTACCGTTGCCAGCTGCTCTTCTGGTTTCCAGTGCCAGCTGGTCTTCGTGGGCACCGGAGTGCAGGGAAATAGTCTGAGAACAGCTCGAAAAATGGCCAAAAATGACTAAAAAACAGGCCGTTGTTCGGGCCTGTTTTTGGCCTGAAAACTGGCTCAAAAACCAGCCTGAAAATGCCCCCCAAACCAGTCAAAAATGGTCAAAAAACAGGCATGTGCATGCCGGCCAACTGTTCTTCGCATTTCCTGCGCTCAGGTGAGCACCCATGCATGCCCATTCTCGTGTGGGCACTCCATGCCGAAAAGATTCGCCATCACTGTCTTAGTTTCTGCTTTAGGCGATAAGCAGCCATTTGTCTCCAAAATCAGGCAGATAATTAAAAAAATATGTTGCTCTGTGTTTATACAGGTAGTCCTCAATTTACGACCACAACTGAGCCCAAAATTTCCAATGTTAAGCGAGACAGATGTTAAGTAACTTTTGCCCCATTTTACGAATTTTCTTGCCACCGTTGTTAAGTGAGGCACTGCAGTTAAGTTAGCAACATGGTTGTTAAGGGAATCTGGCCTCCCCTTTGACTTGGCTTGTCAGACGGTCGCAAAAGGGGACCCCGGGATACGACAACTGTCATAGAGGTGAGTCAGCTGTCAAGCATCTGAATGTAAATCACATGACACTGGCGATGAGGCAACGGTCATAAGTGTGAAAAATGGCCCTAAGTCATTTTTTTCAGCGCTGTTGTAACTTTGAATGGTCACTAAATGAAGCAAGTCGAGAAGTACCTGTGCTCTATAAATGAGAAGGAATCAACACCGATGTCCCGCTCAGTTAAAGTCATTTTTATTTTTTTTTAAATGTGGTTTTTAATCTCCGAAAGAGTCTCTTAAGTTAAGGCTGTTTCCGTCTCCCTTTCCAATGGGGAAACTGAGGCAACAAACTTAAAGTAAGGCTGTTGTCATGAGAGAAATGAAATTTTTTCAATGTCTCTGGGTAAAGTTTACACTTAAAACAATGTAAAAACATTGCTATACAGGTAGTCCTCAACTTACGACCATAATGGGGTTCAAAAATGTTGCTAAGCGAGACAGCCCCATTTTACGACTTTTCTTGCCACTTTTGTTACCCGAATCGCTGCAGTTGTTAAGTGAGTCACACGGTTGTTAAGTGAATCTGGCTTCCTTATTCACTTTGCTTGTCAGAAGGTCGCAAAAATGGACCCCATAACCCCAGGGACATAAATACACGCCAGCCGCCATGCTTTCCAAATTTTGATCACATGACCATGTGAATGCTGTGCGGGTCATGTTAAAACGGTAATAAGTCACACTTTTCAGTGCCGTTTTAACTTTGAACGGTCGCTAAATGAATTGTTGTAAGTCGGGGACTGTACTGTATGTATGTACTTATGTATATGTATATGTGTGTGTGTGTATGTATGTGTGTGTGTGTATGTATGTGTGTGTGTGTGTGTGTGTGTGTGTGTGTATGTATGTATGTATATATTTAAAGTCACAACCCCTGGTATGCCCAAATATGGGAGAAAGGTCACACTTCCACTCTCTGTCCTTCGGCTGGTCACAAGAGACCATCCAGACAGAAACCCAATATTTTTTACTGTTGCCTTTTTTTTTTTTTTTTTTGACGAGCCGAAGGCAGAGAATGGAAGTGTGACCTTCCTCCCATATTTGGGCATACCAGGGGTTGTGACTTTAAATATATACCTTTCACCCTGGCCTGGCTGATAAGGAGTCGAGCTCTGTAGCTCAATGGTTAACACATCTGCCTAAGAGGCAATAGAGCACAGGTTCGATTCCCAGCAAGGGTATGGCTAGCTGATGAGAGCTAAATAGCTTGAAATAGATCCATACTAGTCTCCCTTTATTTATTTATCAGCACAAATATAACGTATGTATGTATGTATGTATGTATGTATGTATGTGTGTGTGTGTGTATATATATATATGTGTGTGTGTGTGTATATATATATATATATATATATATATATATATATATATATATATATATACATATATATATACATATACATACACACACACACACACACACACACACATATATATATATATATAGTGTCACAACCCCTGGTGTGCCCAAATATTTATTTATTTATCAGCACAAATACAACACACACACACACACACACACATATATATATATATATACATACATACATACATACATAGTTATTGTATAGAAATACAAGAAAGAGACTGTGTGTGTGTGTGTATGTATGTGTATTGTATAGAAATACAAGTCACTATATATACAGTATGTATAACAAAGGCAACAAAAGTAACAAAGGCAACAATAAAATATTGGGCTTTCTGTCTGGATGGACTCTTGTGACGAGCCGATGGACAGAGAATGGAAGCAGTTAGCTTCCTCACATAATTGGGGCATACCAGGGGTTATGACTTTAAATATATACCTTTCTCCCTGGCTCAGCTGATAACGGATTAGAGCCTGTGGCCTAGTGGTTAACACATCTGCCTAATATGTAATATAGCCCAGGTTCTAATCCCAGTAAGGGTATGGCTAGCTGATGAGAGCTAAATAGCTTGAAATAGATCTATACTAGTCTCCCTTTATTTATTTATCAGCACAAATACTACACAGTAAGTATGTATGTATGTATGTATGTATGTATGTATGTATGTATGTATGTATATGTGTGTAGTATTTGTGCTGATAAACACACACACACACACACACACACACACACACACACGAGTCTCTTTCTTCCCCAGTGTACGAATGGACAGTTTCATTCCAGCCTTAGACAAAACTTATAATCAGAAATACAATCAATTATTTCCACTTCTTTACTTGGTGTCTGCATCCCTGTTTTTTTCACACGGACATGACAAGAGGTGACATTTGGACAGAGTAAGCTCACCGTTTCCAATCAAGAGCACAGTCTTATTTTGAAAGCAAAACAGGCTGTTCCAATCTTATCAGAAGAATTTCAAGTGGTCTCCAGCACCACCTATCATTGGAGATTAAAAAAAAAAAACCTTAGCGTGGAATGGCCATTGTGCTTAACTCTGTTCCTTCACTTCAATAGCAATAGCACTTACATACCCCTTCACAGTGCTTTTAGAGCCCTCTCTAAGAGGTTTACAGAGTCAGCCTATTGCCACCAACAATCTGGGTCCTCATTTTCCCGACCTCGGAAGGATGGAAGGCTGAGTCAACCTTCAGCCGGTCAGGACTGAACTCCTTCCTTCCTTCCTTCCTTCCTTCCTTCCTTCCTTCCTTCCTTCCTTCCTTCCTTCACGCTGAAAGTGCACGGAACACTGTTCCCTTCCCACCAAAGGTGGTTCCTATTTTTCTACTTGCATCTTTTACATGCTTTCGAACTGCTAGGCTGGCAGAAGCTGGGACAAGTCACGGGACCTCACTCCACTAGGTGGTGCTAGGGATTTGAACCGCCAAACTGTCGACCTTTCTGATCGACAAGCTCAGCGTCTTAGCCACTGAGCAGCCCTCTACGGAGCAAGACCCCTACGTAATTCCCACATAAAAATCCATCGCGTTCCCGTCTCTAGTTTTAGCAAATCTGGGTTAGTCTTTTTAGTAAAAACACAAAAAACAAAAACTAGGCCTTCTCCAGTTAGAACCAAGGTTTGGATTAGACCATGGTTTGCCAAGTCAGCTCCAGGCTGTAAGGTTGTGACGCGACGCGACGTCGCATGGTTGCTGGGAAACCGTCTTCTTGTGTCTGTCTATTTGTAGCGAATCAGCCGAATAATCTTATTATTCATGAAATCTGTTGTGTGCGGGTGAGTGGCGTCCACGCAAAACCCGTCGCTCATGGCAATTTTTAGGACTTCCTCCACAAAGACCTGGAAGCTGTTAATTTGTTTCTTGGTGGGCAGGACCCACAACCTCTTCAAGTTCTGCCGTGTGTATTCCTCTTCGGGTAGACCTTCCACGCTGGCCACCCAATCCAAAGTGACGTGGTAGGGGTCTTCTAAATAAGTAGAGATGGAGGCCAAGTTGCCGTTGAAAGAGTAGTAGAGTTTGGAGCCCAGGAGTTTGAGGAACAGACTGGACGTGCTGAAGATGTGCGCGCTGAAGACTTCCATGTTGGAAGAGGACAAGCTGTAGATCTGAGGAGCTTCCCGGACGGTGAAATGAACTGTTTGGGTCCTCTGATCCAAAGTGATGTTGAGCATGGCATTCTTCTCGGCTTTTGAGAGCTCCACCTCCTTCTCCAGTAGAGCCTCGATGAGTGGCTGGACCTGGTAAAAGTCTGCTTCTCGCCGAAGCAGGCCCATTTCTTGGAAGTCCTCGGGGAGGTCCAGGTGAGAAGTTCTCAAGAAGTTGAGGATGTAGCGGAAAACTTTGCCGTCTCGGTCAATGAAGCAGTGGCCGTGGTTGTCTCTTTTGGTGGGCATCTTCCCGCTGAACATGGCGCCCAGCATTGAGTCTGGGAAGCTGGTCAAAGTGGAGAGGGAGGTCGTGTATAATTTCCCGCCAACGTTCAGCGTTATGGGTTCCGACATGGCTGGAAATGGAACAGATCTGGGAGAAGGAAAGGAAAGGAAAGGGAGAGGAGAAAGGAAAGGAAGAAAGGAAAGGGAGAAAGAAAGAACAAAAGAGAAAGAAGGGAAAAGAAAGAAAGGAAAGAAAGAAGGAGAGAGGGAGGGAAGGAATGAAAGTAAGCAAGCAAGAAAAAGAAAAAGAAAGAAGGAAGGAAGAAGATAGGAAAGGAAGGAAGGAAGGAGAGAGGGAGGGAGGAAGAAGGGAAAGGAAAGGGAAGGCAAGCGAGAGAAAGAAAGGAAAAGAAAGAAAAGAAAGAAAGAAATAGAGAGGGAGGGAAGGAATGTAAGTAAGCAAGCAAGAAAAAGAAAAAGAAGGAAGGAAGAAGAAAGGAAAGGAAGGAAGGAAGGAGAGAGGGAGGGAGGAAGAAGGGAAAGGAAAGGAAAGGGAAGGAAGAAAGGAAAGGGGGAGAAAGAAAGAACAAAAGAGAAAGAAGGGAAAAGAAAGAAAGAAGGAAAGAGGGAGGGAAGGAATGAAAGTAAGCAAGCAAGAAAAAGAAAAAGAAAGAAGGAAGGAAGAAGAAAGGAAAGGAAGGAAGGAGAGAGGGAGGGAGGAAGAAGAGAAAGGAAAGGAAAGGAAAGGCAAGCGAGAGAGAGAAAGGAAAAGAAAGAAAGGAAAAGAAAGAAAAAAAATAGAGAGGGAAGGAAGGAATGTAAGTAAGCAAGCAAGAAAAAGAAAGAAAGAAGGAAGAAAGGAAGGAAAGAAATAAAGGAAAAAAGGAAAGAGTGGGGGAGGGAGAGGGAAAGGAAAGGAAAAAAGGCAAGCGAGAGAAAGAAAGAACAAAAGAGAAAGGAAAAGGAAGAAAGGAAAGAAAGAAAGGAGAGAGTGAGGGAAGGAAGGAAAGTAAGCAAGCAAGAGAAAGAAGGAAGGAAGGAAGAAAGGAAAGAGGGAAGAAAAGCAAATAACCAAGAAGAAAAGAAGGAAGGAAAGCAAGAAAAAGAGAAAAAGAAAGAAAGAAGGGAAGGAAGGAAGGAGAGAAAAAAGAAAGAAGAAAAGACCAAATTATATTAATTCAATTTTTTTGAAGGAAGAGAAAAACCCTAAATGCATTCTAGGTAGTGCTTGACTTAAGACAACATTGGCACAGGAATTTCTGTTGTTAAGCAGGGTGGTTGTTAATTGAGTCACACCCAATTTGGACATGCCCCCACAAGGACACATTCAAAATTCAGGGGCGTGGCAACATTCCAGAGTCACAAAAGGGCTATTTGGGGACCCACCCAGGTGGCTCAAAGTCAACACTTGCTTAACAACCGTGTTCCTAACTTAACAATGGCAACGATTCACTTAACAACTGTGGCAAGGAAGGTGGTAAATTGGGAGCAAACACACTTAACAACAGACTTGGCTAGCAATAGAAATTCTTATTATAACTCGTGGACTCTTGCAATTAAATGTGTTTAAATTTGCCACTTTACAAATTCAACACAGTTGTGCTGATGCTCAAGACTCTTAGACAGGTAGGTCCTCAACTTACGATTAAGCAACAAAGTTTATGTTGCTAAGCGAGAAATTTGTGAAGTGAGTCTTCCCGCAATTTACGACTTTTCTCACCACATTTGTTAAGTGAATCACTGCAGTTCTTGCATTAGAAACACGGCTGTTAAGTAAATCTCGTTCCCCCCCCCTTGACTTGGCTTGGTCGCAAAAGGGGATCACATAACCCCGGGGACACGGCAACTGTCATAAATGTGAATCAGTTGTCAAGTACCCAAAATTTGAATCACCTGACCACGGTGGATGCTGCAACGGTCGTACGTGTGAGAAAGGGTCATACGTCAGGGTGTTTTTTTAGTGCCGTAACTTTGAATGGCCACTAAGTGAACTGTTGTAAGTCGAGGACTACCTGTAGTTATATATTAATCTGATCATTAAAACCTGCCAGAGATGCCGTCACAAACCACACAACCTTTGTAGTGATTTCCTATGCCACAAACTGAGGCTTTGTGTGTATTTTTTTTCCTGCAACTGTCCCAGTTGTGCAATTTCTCCTACTTATCTTACAGCTGGCGACAAGCCATGTGTGTTTACGACAGCAGTTCAAAATATTCTTCTTTTACAGATGCTTTTAATTGAATTTTGGCTGCTGCTTTTTTGCCATCCTGCTTTTAAGAGTCTGCAGATCGATAGAATTCTATTCTGTACCCTTGAACTGGGATATATATATATATTATTTTATTTCCCTAAAAGGGATAAATATCCCTTTATTTATTTATCAGCACAAATAAAAATAAAAAACTATATATATATATATATATATATATATATATATATATATATATATATATATATATATGATTTTTACAACCCCTGGTAAGCCCCAATTATGGGAGGAAGCTAACTGCTTCCAACATCTGTCAATCGGCTCGTCATAAGAGTCCATCACGACAGAAACCCACCCAATATTTTTACTGTTGCCTTTGTTATATTTGTGTGTTTTTTTAAAATTTGTGCTGATAAATAAATAAAGGGAGACTAGTATAGATCTATTTCAAGCTATTTAGCTCTCATCAGCTAGCCACACCCTTACTGGGATTTGAACTAGCTGATGAGAGCTAAATAGCTTGAAATAGATCTATACTAGTCTCCCTTTATTTATTTATCAGCACAAATAAACACACACACACACACACACACACACACACACACACACACATATGAACGCCTCGAGCAATTTCAGCCAAACTAGGTACACAGATAACCTACTCTCTGGAAAAAAAAATACTGTGGCAGTAAAACACCCCTAGGGGGGGGTGTTCTGTTAAGAATCAGCCTGTTGTGCCTTAAAGTGGCTTCTACTGTACTGCCGTAAAATGGATTCTACTGTACAGAGCAGTGGAGTTGCCGTGGTAACGGCTTCACAGTCTTCCATAAGGGGGCTCCCTCTGGTAAGGGGGAAAATCCAACATTAGAATTTATGTTTGGTCCGGACATTTCCCCCACTATAAATAAAATACCTGGGCAACGCCGAGTTATCGGCTAGTTCATAATAAAAAATGGTTTAATAATATTACGGTATGTGGAAATAGATGTAATCTAGAGGGACCCACTGTTCCTCTTAGCCGGTTGAGCCAGGAAGCCTGGGTGTTTGTGTTTGTAGAAGCTTTGAATGTCAATCCTGCAATAGGTAGCTTGCACCTTACAGGCTGCAGCTGCAGGATTTCTTAATTAACTGTATTTCTAGTTCCTGCAATATAATTAAGTGGCCTATTAATAGCCATGTCCTTGAAACACCTCTGAGCTAAGCTTATCGATTCAATGCTGCTTGGAGAGAAGCTATTCTGATTATATTGTTCTGTTCTGCTCTATTCTAATTATACTATTCTAGTCTATTCAAATTATTCGTATTCTATTCAAATTATTCTATTCTATTCTATATTCTATTCTAATTATATTGTTCTGTTCTGTTCTATTCTATCCTAATTATTCTATTCTATCCTAATTATTCTATTCTATTCTATTCTAATCATACAATTCTATTCTGTATTCTATTCTAATTATACTATTCTATTCTATTCTGTATTCTATTCTAATTATATTGTTCTGTTCTGTTTTATTCTGTCCTAATTATTCTATTCTATTCTAATTATACTATTCTATTCTATATTCTATTCTATTGTTTTGTTCTGTTCTATCCTAATTATTCTATTCTATTCTACTCATACTATTCTATTCTATTCTGTATCTATTCTAATTATACTATTCTATTCAAATTATTCTATTTTATTCTAATTATACTATTCTATTCTATTTTATATTCTATTCTAATTATATTGTTCTGTTCTGTTTTAGACTATCCTAATTATTCTATTCTATTCTAATTATACTATTCTATTCTATTCTGTACTCTATTCTAATTATACTATTCTATTCTAATTATACTATTCTATTCTAATTATACTATTCTATTCTAATTATACTATTCTATTCTATTCAAATTATTCTATTCTATTCAAATTATTCTATTCTATATTCTATTCTAATTATATTGTTCTGTTCTATTCTATCCTAATTATACTATTCTATTCTATTCTGTATTCTACTCTAATTATACTATTCTATTCTATTCTATTCTATATTCTATTCTAATTATATTGTTCTGTTCTGTTCTATCCTAATTATTCTATTCTATTCTAATTGTACTATTCTATTCTATTCTGTATTCTATTCTAATTATATTGTTCTGTTCTATTCTATCCTAATTATTCTATTCTAATTGTACTATTCTATTCTATTCTGTATTCTATTCTAATTGTATTAGAATAGAATACAGTGGCCCTCCTAGGCTTCGTTTTTGCTGGCAGAGGCACAGCAGGCCAATCCGCTGTTTCCAGGGTGGCCCCACCAGCCCCATCCAAGCACCTGGCGGGCTGGATGCGGCCCCCCGGGCCTTGAGTTTGACACCCCAGCTCTAGGGCAAAAAGGATGGGGTTGCTTCGGGTCTGCTTATGTTTCGAGGCGCACCGTAACCTTAAATTCAAATTAAATTCATATTGAATTTTAATTTGGAGTCCCACCATAATGAACCTGCGCAGCTCTTCAAGGGTTTTATTGCACGAAGCCTCGCACGAGTCTTACCAAGCGTTCTTCTTTCAAAGGATCAGAGTTTCTATAAAAATTGTCCCCAACTGCTTAAACTGGGCCATCGTCTGGATTTCCAAGGACCTGCGGAAGTGGGAGAAAACAGGCAGTATCCTATCTGAAAACAGGATTATTATACCGAAGGCGAGCTGGAAAACTGGGAATTACACGACATTTTCTGAGCATCAGAAGTAAGGTGAGGCTAGCTATTTCCTCCCAACTTTTGTTCCTAATGGGGAATACCTTCCAAACTTCTGGACTTCAACTCCCAGAATTCCTTGGGCATTGCAGAGGATTCTGGAAGTTGAAACCCACCTATCCAAGTTTTCCAGTTGAGCAAGCATGACCTTACACTGGTTTTTCTCAACTTTAGTCACCTTAAGCTCTGTGGACTGTGACTCTCAGAATTCCTTGGGCATTGCAGAAGATCCCGGATGTTGAAGTCCACCCATCCGGGTTTTCCAGTTAAGCAAACAATCACTTTAGACTTTAGACTAGTGTTTCCCAACTTTAGCAACCTTAAGCTGTGTGGACTTCAACTCCCAGAATTCCACAGGGCTTAAAATTGCCAAGGTTGAGAAAATCCTTCCTTAGGCAAATATTTGCCCATAAAAAGAAAGAAAAAGGAAGATCAGGAATTGAACCAGAATTATCTGCACAGTGCAGCTAAAGTGGATGGGGACCACATCACATTTGCGGATACAACTAGATAGATAGAAGGATAGATGGGTGGATAGATAGATGGATAGACAGACAGACAGACACACACACACAGATAGACACATGATAGATAGATAGATAGATAGATAGATAGATAGATAGATAGATAGATAGATGATAGATAGATAGATGATAGACAGATACATGATTGATAGATAGATAGATAGATAGATAGATAGACAGACAGACAGACAGACACACACACACACACAATAGATATATAGATAGGTAGGTAGGTCAATAGATAGACAGACATACAGAGACACATGATAGGTAGGTAAGTAGATAGATAGATAGATAGATAGATAGATAGATAGATAGATAGATAGATAGATAGATAGATAGATACATTAGATAGATAGATAGATAGATAGATAGATAGATAGATAGATAGATAGATAGATAGATAGATAGATAGACAGACAGACAGACAGACAGACAGACAGACAGACACACACACACAAATACGATAGATAGATAGGCAGGTAGATGATAGAAAGACACATGATAGATAGATAGGTAGGTAGGTCAATAGATAGACAGACATACAGAGACACATGATAGGTAGGTAAGTAGATAGATAGATTAGATAGATAGATAGATAGATAGATAGATAGATAGACAGATAGATAGACAGACATTAAATAGATAGATAGATAGACAGACAGACAGACAGACAGACAGACACACACACACACACACACACACACACACAAATACGATAGATAGGCAGGTAGATGATAGAAAGACACATGATAGATAGATAGACACAAGATAGATAGATAGATAGATAGATAGATAGATAGATAGATAGATAGATAGATGATAGATACATGATAGTTATATACAGACAGACAACGATAGACATGATAGACAGACAGACCCATGATAGGTAGATACAAGATAGATAGATAGATAGATATCCTGTTTTCCCGAAAATAAGACCTCCCTGGATAATAAGCCCAATTGGGCTTTTGAGCTCATGCACTAAAATAAACCCTCCCCTAAAAATAAGCCCTCCCTGAAAATATTGCAACACAGCAGTAGCCATGAGGTGACCACGCTCGCTGCCTCCTGCACCTCAAAAATAATAAGATCTCCCCCAAAATAAGGCCAAGCGCTTATTTCGGGGTCAAAAGAAAATAAGACCCTGTCTTATTTTCAGGGAAACATGGTACACACATTCATAATAGAGATAAAATAACTTGTCACTTTGAATTTACAATCTCTCTCTCATTATTCTCTGTCTTCTCTATTTCAATCTTATCTGACTAGTCTCATTATCTATCTATCATCTATCTATCTATCTATCTATCTATCTATCTATCTATCTATCTATCTATCTATCTATCTATCTATCTATCTATCTATCTTTGCCTTTAAAGTGGATGAAATACATTTTGTGCGTTTCTTCCACAATCATTACATATACTTCATTCAAACTGAATTGAAACACACGAAATGTATCTGTAACCAATCGACACGCTTTCCACAAGATGTAATGAAAGAAGATTCTTTTTTTGTGTGTGTGTTTTTGTTTAATTAAAACAATAAAACTTTTTTTAAAAAAAGAAAGTGGATGAAATGACAGTAGGTCCTTGCCATGGAAGTTACTTAACATTCCTTTTATTTCTCCAAATAATCTGCACTTACAACCCCCCCCCCCAGGGCAAGCAAGCCAGGGAGGGGGAGAAAGCATGCTGCAATTAAGGGCAATGGGCAGGGCAGGAGTGGATGATGGGCACTGTTACCCCACGGATTTGGCTGGATCTGTTTTTTTTTTAATCTTTATCTTTATTCTTTTATTCTTTATTGCAGTGTTTCTCAACCTTGGCAACTTGAAGATGTCTGGACTTCAACTCCCAGAATTCCCCAGCCAGCATTCGCTGGCTGGGGAATTCTGGGAGTTGAAGTCCGGACATCTTCAAGTTGCCAAGGTTGGGAAACACTGCTTTATTGGTCAAGTGGGATTGGACACACAAGGAATTTGTCTTTGGTGCATGTAGCCTTGCTTCCTTTGAGTGTTTTTTTTTTCTGCCTTGTATCCCCCCCCCCCAAAAAAAAAAACTTTGATGGCAGTAAAACTCCCAGGAAAAAGGGAGGGGAGCCCCCCGGAAAACCATCCTGCCCGGGCCCACCTGGGGCTGAGCCAGCCTCCCATTCATTGGAGGTCCTGGAGCCTCCGCCTTCTCCCCCCTCCACCGGCTCCGGGGCAACGCCTACCTTTTCTCCCCCGTCCGTCAATCCGCCGTCACTCCGGCGCAGGGAAGGGAAGAGAGACCGCCGTGGGAAAAGGTGAAGGCGGTGGGGAAGCCCGCTTTGGAAAGAAGAGCCGGAGGAGGGGAGAAGGGGGAGGAGGAGGAGGAGGAGGAGGAGAGAAGAGCCGGCCGAGCGCAAGGCTTCTTGGGAAATGGAGTTCTCCGGCACTTCTCTGGTCAGCCCACTCTAGGGGACTCTGGGGAAGCGGGGGGGGGGGAGAGCGAGAGAGCGATCAGCTGGAGGATGGAATTGGGAAAGGGGGGGGGAGAGGGAGAGAGGGAGGGAAGGAATAGATATTGAGTGGAGAGAAAGATAGATGGTTAAATTTATGATAGATTTTGAGAGGGAAAGAGAGAGTGTGTAGATAGATAGATAAAAAAGATCACTGCCTAGTCACTTTTTGTGAGATGCACTGCTAAGTAAATAAGAGTGAGAGAGAATAGGTAGGTAGGTAGGTAGGTAGGTAGGTAGGTAGGTAGGTAGATGATTGATAGATAGATAGATAGATAGATAGATAGATAGATAGATAGATAGATAGATAGATGTAGGTAGGTAGGTAGGTAGGTAGATAGATGATAGATAGATAGATAGATGATAGATAGATAGATAGATAGATAGAGAGATAGATAGAGAGATAGATAGATGATAGATAGATAGATAGATAGATAGATAGATAAATAGAGGTAGGTAGGTAGGTAGGTAGGTAGGTAGATGATAGATAGATAGATAGATAGA
>NC_045546.1:3816911-3879977 GCF_009769535.1 Thamnophis elegans
ATGTCGGCTGGCGACTCCCCGGGCGAGAGCCTTCTCTGTCGCAGCTCCAGCCCTCTGGAACGAGCTCCCCGTGGAGATCTGGACCCTTACTACCCTCCCGGCCTTCCTCAAAGCCGTTAAAGTCCTGGCTGCTCCAGCAGGCCGGGGGGCTTTCGAAATATCCAGCCCCACGGAAACTGTGATTGTTGTGTATTTTAAAGTGTTGTTTTGTTTATTTATCCCCTTCCCTTGTTTATTGTAAGCCGCCCGGAGTCCTTCGGAAGTGGGCGGCATACAAGACCAATAAACCTGGATGCAGGTAAGTTCAGGGTGCGCCTGGAGGTTCAGGGAGGGTGAAAAACCGGCCTACTGGAAGTTCAGGAAGTCAGAAACAGCCTCCAGATACTAGGGGGAGGCATTTTCGCCCTCCGGAGTCTGGGGAGGGCAAAAACATCCCCCCACACTGTTGTTGGCCCAGCAGGAGCCGTTGGAGCTGCCACCAGACTCCGACAGCGAGGGGCCCGATGAGTCGGCTCTGGAGGATGTGGAGGACCCTGGACAGGGTTCGACTCCGAGCAGGGCGCAGAGAGGCTGACTGGCCACCAGGAGGCACCTGAGTATAGGACCAGTGGGGAGGAGACAAGGGAGTGTGATCCGGACGTTAGCAGTGAGTTGCTCCTGGATGCGTGGCACCGAAGAGCTAATAGGTGTCAGGAACAGTTGCGCAGTTACAGGAGGTAATTGCACTCAGCTGGTGGTCATTAGGCTCCTCTCCAGATTATAAAAAGCCTACTTGTGCACACGCCGCTCTTTGCAGAAGTCAACGCAGGATCGAATGTTGGAGAACATTGTTATGAGCTTGGCAGGCTGGATTGCTGCCAAGCCTTATCTGTGTTTATTGCTGCCCAAGCTTGTCTGTGCCGGTTTGCTGCCAAGGACCTGTCTGTCTGTTAATTAAATGCCATAACTTATCTTTGGCTCGGAGTGTGCTTTGGTGTGGAACGGGGTGGGGTGGGGTGTCAGAACACCACACTATGGTGCAGAAGGCCGACTAGGCCATGCCCACCACGGCCACACACCCACCAAGCAACCAGGCAGAGAACCCCTTGCTAAAATTTAGAATAGCAATAGCAATAGCAGTTAGACTTATATACTGCTTCATAGGGCTTTCAGCCCTTACAGAGTCAGCATATTGCCCCCAACAATCCGGGTCCTCATTTTACCCACCTCGGAAGGATGGAAGGCTGAGTCAACCCTGAGCCGGTGAGATTTGAACCGCTGAACTGCAGATATCAGTCAGCTGAAGTGGCCTGCAGTACTGCACTCTGCCCACTGCGCCACCTCGGCTCCTGAGCCCGCCTCTGACTCCGCTCCATGGGGGAAAAAAACTCTCCCCATGGAACTGGTCCCTGGTGCCCAAAAGATAGGAGGGATACTGAGTTAAAACACATGGGTTTACAGTAAAAAGTGGTATCCATCCATCAAAGCCTTTGGTCCCTGAACAAAAGTGCTTCATCGCATCCCTGATCTGACTGGAGTGGGTTTTGATCAATAGATGATGGATTTAGGCAGAGAACTGCTGAGTCATGCTGTAATTTTCTTGTTCGCAAGACGAGAGGATGCCCGCCGAACCATATCTGGATTTGGGTTTCCTCCCGAATAGACTGTGAATTCGTTCCACTCAGTGGGGGTCAATTAGATAGATAGAAGGACAGATAGATGGACGGATAGATAGATAGATAGATAGATAGACAGACAGACAGACAGACAGACAGACAGACGTACAGACACATAATAGACAGACAGCGACACACACATGATAGATAGACAGACAGACAGACAGATAGACACATGATAGATACAAGATAGATAGATATATACCCTGTTTTCCCGAAAATAAGACCTCCCCGGATAATAGCGTTCCGCTCAGTGGTGGGTTCCTCTCCCCGTCGCTACTGGTACGGTGCTCAAGGGGCCGTGCGTCCTTTCGTGCATACTCGCTGCGCACGCATGCGCAATCCACCACCTCTGCGACACCCAGCTGCTTGTCGGAGTTCGCCCAGGCGCCGAACGCAGTGCACGCATGCGCATTTGGCCGGTTGCTTAAAAAAACAGTATAGAACGCGGGCGGGTGGGCCAAACGAGCCACCATATCTGTACACTGTCAGCTAGTCCCGGCTACTACCAGTACTCCCATACCGGGCCGTACTGGCTGGAACCCATCACTGGTTCTGATCTTCAATCTTTCCACCTCGTTTCGAAGGCTGCCGAGTGGATCCTTTTAATCTTCCGAACAAACCAAATTGTCCCATTTCGAACTCTCTCCTGTCCAATTCTCATTTCTCAGAAGGGAAGCTTTCCTTGGAAGGTTACGGCTTAAGGGCAAATTGTTAGCAATGCGTTTGAAAAAGCAAATTGAAAATCTATCTATCTATCATCTATCTATCATCTATCTATCTATCTATCTATCTATCTCTATCTACCTATCTATCTATATATCATCTATCTATCATCTATCTATCTATCTATCTATCTATCTATCTATCATCTATCTATCATCTATCTATCTATCTATCTATCTATCTCTATCTACCTATCTATCTATCTATCTATCTATCTATCTATCTATCTATCTATCATCTATCTATCTATCTATCTATCATCTCTCTCTCTCTCTCTCTCTCTCTATCCTCGATATCTATCTATCTATCATCTATCTATCTATCTATCTATCTATCTATCTATCTATCTATCTATCTATATATCTATCTATCCATCTCTATCTACCTACCTACCTATCTATCTATCTATCTATCTATCTATCATCTATCTATCTATCTATCATCTATCTATCTATCTATCTATCTATCTATCTATCTATCTCTATCCTATCTATCTATCATCTATCTATCTATCTATCTATCTATCTATCTATCTATCTATCTATCTATCTATCTATCATCTATCTATCATCTATCTATCTATCTATCTATCTCTATCCTATCTATCATCTATCTATCTATCTATCTATTTATCTATCTATCTATCTATCATCTATCTATCTATCTATCTATCTATCTATCTATCTATCTATCTATCTATCTATCATTTATCTCATCTATCTATCTATAAAAGCCAAATACTCATCACGAAATCTCCAGAACCGTAAAGCCTACAAATTTTAAATTTGGCATGTAGGTTCCTCTTGGCTTTTAGATGCTCGTTAAGGAAGGATTTTTCGAAATGACTATCAGTTCATTAGTATTTCTTATACAGTAATTAACATGCTCTGATGCTAAGGAGTTCTACTCCCCCTCCCCACCTGAAAAGAACTCTGTTCCAACTGCCAGTTGGGTATAATTTTTTTTACATAATAAAATTATTATTATTATTTTTTTAAAAAAGATTCCTTCAGCCGCTCTCTCGCTCCGGGTTCTCAACATCGATTTTGCTGCAGGGAGAAGTTTAAGCGAAGGGCAGCGTTTTGCAAAATGCAGTATATTTTCTTGGCAGCAGCCGGGAAACGGCTTGGCATGGTGTCCTTCCAGCGTACCCTTACAAAATTCAGGATTTCCCCTCCTGCTCTGCCAGCATCACCGGGTTGGAAGATGGAGGCTTTACCCATGGAGAAAAATCCCCTGCTTGCTTCAGGTATTCCAATGAAAGCTTTCCAAAACGTGGGATTTCTGACCTCCGGAGAGAAGCTAGAGGATCGTTTTGGAAATAAAGAGATAAAAGATCTCATTGTCCCAGCTGCTTTGTTAGGAACTGTGGGCCGAGACTGGGAGGGAATCTGCCTTTCTGAATTTATTTCTGAATCTGAATTTATTGTTCTGGGTCCTGCGTGCTGGAAGGAGGGAAGAGAGGAGAGGAAAGGTTTTATTGTATTGAGCATCTTTTTCAGTATTTTAAGAATGGTGTATTTCCCCTTGAATCCTCTTTTCTCAAAGATTTCCCAGAAACCCGCAACTCTTTCTTTCTTTCTTTCTTTCTTTCTTTCTTTCTTTCTTTCTTTCTTTCTTTCTTTCTTCTTTCCTTCCTTCCTTCCTTCCTTTTCTTTCTTGCTTTCTTTCTGTCTTTCTGTCTTTCTTTCTCCTCCTTCCTTCTTTCTTTCTCTCTCTCCCCTCCCTCCTTCCCTGTATTTTTAGTCATTTAGCTATTTAATTAGTCAGTTCTCATTCAAAAATGATGAATTTAGAAACTCTTCCTCCGTTCCTTCTTTCTTCCTTCTTTCCTTCTCCTTCTCTTCTTCCTTCCTTTTTCTTCTTCTTCCCTCCCTCCCTTTCTTCCTTTCCTCTTTCGTTCGTTCGTTCTTTTTTCTTTCTTTCTTTCTGTCTGTCTGTCTTTCTTTCTTTCTTTCTTTCTTTCTTTCTTTCCTTCTTTCTTCCTTCTCCCTCACCTCCCCTTTCCCTTCCTTCCTTCCTGTCTTTCTCCCTTGTTTCCCTTTCTTTCTTTCTTTCTTTCTTTCTTTCTTTCTTTCTTTCTTTCTTTCTTTCTGTTTCTTTCTGTTTTTTTCTTTCCTTCTTTCTGCCTCTCTCTTTCTCTTTCTCTTTCTTTCTCCCCTTTCCTCTTTCTTTCTTCCACTTTGGAAGTAAACCCAGAACAGCCCTGATCAAAGCAAAAAAAAGACAGTCAAATTCTACGTATTTCTGTTAATGGTGCCTATTTAGTGCTTGTGATTTTTGCATCTTTGAGGCTGTGGCATGCAGTCAGGCAGGTCCAGAGTAAGTTTTTAAGTGGTTCAAAGTCCTCACTTGAAAGTTACGCTGGTTATTTTTTGTAAATTCACAAACAATTGACAGAATACTCCTTGTACCTCTTTCTTAATAATTAAAAGAACGAGTCCTTCATTTTAAAGCCCAAGGACATTACAGCAAATGGTTGAATTATCTCCAGCTCCTGGAACTTATTTTAAATAAAAGGTACAGTGCTTTCCTTTTAAACAAAACAGCCCGTGAAAATAAAAGCTCAGATGCAATTAATCTGATCAGCTTTTCAGGACACATGTAATACAACAGGTTCATAGATTCATAGGTCGCTAGAACAGTTCAGCAGTTTGAATCCCTAGCGCCCGTGGCACGACAAAACCGCGCTCGACTAAAGCGCGCCCGATTAAACCGCGTCGCTGATGTCATCAACAGGGCGACAACAGCGAGCGCGGAGAAAGAAGGGCGCTTTAAATAGCGCTTTGAAAGCAAGCCGATTCAACTTAAGGTAAGGGTTAGGTTTAGGGTTAGCTTTAGGGTTACGTTTAGGGTTAGGTTAAGGGTTAGGGTTAGGGTTAGGGTTAGGGTTAGGTTAAGGGTTAGGGTTAGGTTAGGGTTAGGTTAAGGGTTAGGGTTAGGTTTAGGGTTAGGTTAAGGGTTAGGTTTAGGGTTAGGGTTAGGTTAAGGGTTAGGTTTAGGGTTAGGTTTAGGGTTAGGTTAAGGGTTAGGTTTAGGGTTAGGTTTAGGATTAGGTTTAGGGGGGTTAGGTTTAGGGGTTAATTTCAGGTTTAGCGTTTACAGCGTGCTTCTGTCTCCGCGCTGTTGTCACCCTGTGATGACGTCAGCTACGCGGTTTCGTCGAGTGCGCTTTAGTCAAACGCGGTTTTGTGGTGGAACCCCCTAGCGCCGCGTAACGGAGTGAGCTCCCATGACTTGTCCCAGCTTCTGCCAACCTAGCAGTTCGAAAGCCCTTAAAAAATGCAAGTAGTAAAATAGGGAGCACCTTTGGTGGGCGTGGCAGAGGAAGGATATTGCAAAATCTCCATTCCCACCCCACCCTGGGGCCAGCCAGAGGTGGTTCTCCAAACTACTCAAAATTTCCGCTGCTGGCTCTCCAGAACCTGCTGGATTTCACCCCTGGTCCAAGGTCCCTTTCAACTCTGTTATTCTTTTCAATTATGGGATTATGGCAAAGTCCGATGAATGGAAACTCGTTTCTTGCAAAGTCCTTCATCTTATTTTGCAAAGCAGGAGCAGGATTTTGTGTGACCTTACCTCCCACGCTTCCATGTCATCCTAAAGAATAGCTTGCCCCCCCCTTTGTTTTTTGTACAGGCTGAGAGATTGAATAAAGCATGCTAAAAATAAAGTCAGGATCAAATACCGGACTGAAGCATAATCTTTTATTTCCAAAAATATCTCTGTGGTCCCAATGGAAGCTGTAACCTTCCTTAGATAATAAAAGCTCCAAAAAGCCATCACCCAGGATCCAGAAAAAGTCCTGAATACTTGAGTTAAGTATTCCCATCGGACAGCTCTTGAAGTATAGGTAGTTCTGGACTCAACAGTAGTTCATTTAGTGACCGTTAAAAGTTACGACGGCATTGAAAAAGTGACTTACGACATAATAACAATTGTAACATCCCCAGGATCACATGATCAAAATTCAGGGGCTTGGCAACTGACTCGTCTTTATGACGGTCGCAATGTCCTTGCGATGTGTGTCACGTGATCCCCTTTTCCGACCTTCTGACCAGCAAAGGGGGAAGCCAGGTTTACTTAACAACCACGTTCCTGACTTAACAACTGCAGTGATTCCCTTAACAACGGTGGTGGGGAAAGTCGTAAAAAATGGGACAAAACCCACGGAACAAATTCCTCGCTTAACGACAGACATGTTGGGCTCGATTGTGGTCATGGATGGAAACCGATCCAGGAGAGGAACCAACCTAGAACTAAGGAGACATTTCCTGACAGTGAGAACAGTTAATCAGTGGAACAGCTTGCCACCGGAAGTTGTGCGTGATCCATCCCTGGTGTTCTGACCGAGGCTTCCCAAGAGCATGAAGCAAACTCCTTGTTGTCCCAACAAAAACCCTTTTTATTGATTTATTGTGAATTCTGTTCATTCACACCCAGCAAAGCCTTTCAAGGGAGGATTTACAGTCACAGATCTTATCTGGCTTGGAGAGCTGCCAGGCTGAGATCTGGAAAACTTGGCAAGGAGTCTCAGAGAGTCACGAACCAATTAAGTGAACTACAATACAATACAATAGCAGAGTTGGAAGGGACCTTGGAGGTCTTCTAGTTCAACCCCCTGCCTAGGCTGGAAACCCTATACCGTTTCAGACAAATGGATATCCAACATCTTTTTAAAGGCTTCCAGTGTTGGGGCATTCACAACCTCTGGAGGCAAGCTGTTCCACTGATTAATTGTTCTCACTGTCAGGAAATTTCTCCTCAGTTCTAAGTTGCTTCTCTCCTTGATTCGTTTCCACCCATTGCTTCTTGTCTCAGGTGCCTTGGAGAATAGTTTGACTCCCTCTTCTTTGTGGCAGCCCCTGAGATATTGGGACACTGTTATCATCTCTCCCCTAATCCTTCTTTTCATTAAACTAGACATGCCCAGTTCCTGCAACCGTTCCTCACATGTTTTAGTCTCCAGTCCCCTAATCCTCTTTGTTGTTCTTCTCTGCACTCTTTCTAGAGTCTCCACATCTTTTCTACATCATGGCGACCAAAACTGAATGCCGTATTCCAAGTGTGGCCTTCCCAATGGCCTTATAAAGTGGCATTAACCCTTCATGTGATCTTGATTCTCTCCCTCTGTTGATGCAGCCTAGAACTGTGTTGGCTTTTTGGCAGCTGCTGCCCACGGCTGGTTCATATTTAAATGGTTGTCCACTAGGACTCCAAGGTCCCTCTCACAGTTACTACTATTGAACTAATTGTCTCCTGCAAACTCCACTCCCCTGACGCTCCTCTTTGATTTCCTCTGGGAGCGCCATTCATCTGACATACGGTTCTGGCCCCTTCTCTGCCTCCGACACAGAGCCCTCATCCGAGCCTTCCCCAGACTCCAGGACTGGCCCTTCTTCCTCCCCAACCTCCTCACTGTCCGAATCTGCTGCCATCTCCTCTGGCTGTTGGCGGGCCACAATGCCTGGAGGTTTTAAAGAAGAGATTGGACAACACTTTTATCTGGAATGGTAGAGAGTTTCCTGCTAGTGCAGGGGGTCAGGCTAGAAGACCTCCAAGGTCCCTTTCAACATTATTGCTTCATGTTCTGTTTTTTTCCAGGAAGGATTGACTAAAAGGCAAATTTGGGTGTTGTAAGGCAAGCAGGGGATTTTCCCCTAGTTAGGAAAACCAAGAATCATAAACTCGAATATTATACAGACTGACTTTTCCGTATTTGGTTCAGATATTGCAAGAGCCTCAGAAAGTTCCCGAGGTCTTGAATTCCTTCGTGAGTGATGATGTCCGTTGGACTGTGGAAAAAGACAGTGATGCAATTTTGGGGGTTGATAGAACAGGAATGAAAGATAATTGAGGTCAGCGGAATCTTCTTGCTGCTATTTTTATGGCCCGGGCCCCAAGCCTTCAAGGAGGTGAAAGGAGACGCAGGGGGAAAAAATATTGCCTGTTCCCAGAGAAAACACAGAATATCTAAGCGAAAGAGAGAGAGAAAAGGTATCTCCATTTGGAAATATTTTGCTTTTGACTGGATTGTAATCAGCTACAGGTGAGTCCCTGGTTTCTGCACGAAAAACAAAAGATGATATGCTTCAAAAGCACTGAGCCGAGGTGGCGCAGTGGTTAGGGTGCAGTACTGCAGGCCACTTCAGCTGACTGTTATCTGCAGTTCAGCAGTTCAAATCTCACCGGCTCAAAGGTTGACTCAGCCTTCCATCCTTCCGAGGTGGGTGAAATGAGGACCCAGACTGTGGGGGCAAGTTGCTGACTCAATTTGCTAAAAATCTGTAAACCGCTTAGAGAGGGCTGAAAGCCCTATGAAGCGGTATATGTCTAATAAATAGATAAATAGATAAATAGATAAATAGATAAATAGATAAATAGATAAATAGATAAATAGATAGATAGATAGATAGATAGATAGATAGATAGATAGATAGATAGATAGATAGATAGATAGATAAATAAATAAATAAAATGTGTGGGGACGACTTCCAAAAATACCTCAGAATAACAGAATAACAGAGTTGGAAGGGACCCGGGAGGTCTTCTAGTCCAACCCTCTGATCAAACAGGAGACCCTATAGACATTTTAGACAAGTGGCTGTCCAATCTCTTCTTAAAAACCTCCAGGGTTAGAACACCCACAACTTTTAGTGGCAAGCTGTTCCACTGGTTAATTGTTCTCGCTGTCAGGAAATTTCTCCTTAGTTCTAGGTGGCTTTTCTCTGCAGCGGTACTAAATTTAACTGATTAACAGAGTTGGAAGGAACCTTATAGGTCATCTAGTCCAACCCCAGCCCCCTCCCCCCCCAGCACCATTTCTGACACATGGCAGTCCAATCTCTTCTCGAAAGCCTCCAGGGAGGAAGCTCCCACAACTTCCGAAGGCAACTACTATTCTATTGAATATAGATTAACAGAGTTGGAAGGGGCCTTGTAGGTCATCTAGTCCAACCCCCTGCCCAAGCAGGAGACCTGATACCATTTCTGACAGAGGGCAGTCCAGTCACTTCTTGAAAGCCTCCAGGGATGAAGTTCCCACAACTTCCAAAGGCAACTTCTGTTCCTTTGGTTGATTGTTCTCACTGTCAGGAAATTTCTCCTTATTTCCAGGTTGAATCTCTCCTTGGTCAGTTTCCATCCATTATTCCTTGTCTGGCTTTTGGGTGCTTTGGAAAATAGCTTGACCCCCTCCTCTCTGGGGCAGCCCCTCAGATATTGCAAGACTGCTATCCTGTCTCCGCTGGTCCTTCTCTTCCCTAGACCAGCCTGTAACTGGCCATTGGCCCGTTTTGGCTTTTCTTGGCCTAGTTTTGAGGCTTTTTTCAGCCAGTTTTTGAGTTTTCTTTTTAGCCCATTTTTTCTTTGAAAAACTGGCTGAAAAAAGCCTCAAAAATGGGCCAAGAAAAGCCTCAAAAATGGCTCTCCAAAAAGCCTCAAAACGGGTAAAAAAAAAACCTTCCAAAACGGGCCGAAAAAGGAGTATGTGAAGGGCAAAAAATGGCCGGCAGGTGGGCAAGGCGTCTGCAATATTTGGTTTATAAGACGCACAGACATTTCCACTTCCTTTTGGGAGACAAAAAAGTGCATCTTATAGTCCCCAAAAAATATGCGGTATGTTCGAAGGGAATCTTTACCGTCATTATAATTATGGTATGTAACCCAACGTCTCCATTCCAGGGAGGAAGGGGTTCCTAGTGGCCTGAAGATGCCTGATCTTCTTTGAGGACTTCCAAGAAGCCAAGATGGATAAAATCCTGGAAGCGATCCTGGCCTCTTCCTACCCCGATCACATGAAGCAAGGCCTGGTGAGGCGCATCATCGAGGCTCTGAAGAGGACCATGGACACCGAACAGTGTTGGTCAATGCTGGAGCTTTCCACCAAGCTCTTCCTCTTGGGGGACACCAAATTCAAGAGGTCCGTTGGCAAGGAGATCCTGGAAGTCTGTGGGCTTTACCACCAAGAGGCCTTCGAGGAATTCTTCAATGCCCAGTTCCTCTTAAGTCTTCTCCAGGAAGGCTATGGACCTCTGGGGAAGAGGAGTCTCTACGTGTTTGACTACATACACCTGGGACTGCCCTTCGTGATGGACGGCCCGTCGGCCAACGACGTCTTCAGCCTACTGAGGACCGAAGTCCTGCGGAAGATCTGCGAGCGGCCGGGCCTGAAGCAATGTGTGAAGATCAGCAAGCTCTTAATCCAGTACCCTCTCTGCGTCCCCACCGGCAAACGCCAGGTCCTCTTCTGCCAGCAGCTTGTCCGATGCGTCGGGCAGTTCCACACCACCTCGGGCAGGGAAGAGGCCATTATTGAGTTCTTGGACCAGGTGATCCAAGTCAGCCTTTTGCTGCAGAAGATCTGGAAGACTCAGGTGGCCTCCATCCTTCCCTCCCTGAAGGAGCTCTTCGCCATCATTTCAACCATCGGTAGGGATGGGTTGGCTGTCTTTGGATAGGATACCTTATTGTCATGGTACATATACACACCGTATAGCCCCGGGATGGCGAACCTATTGGCACCCGTGCCACAGGTGGCGCCTGGAGCTATTTGCTAGGGTGTGGCACGACAAAACCGCGGTCCACTAAAGCGCGCCCGATTAAAGGGCGTCGCTGACGTCATCAGCAGCGCGACAACAGCGACCGCGGAGAAAAAAGGGCGCTTTAAAAAGCGCTTTGAAAGCAAGCCGATTCACGTTAAGGTAAGGGTTAGGTTTAGGGTTAGGGTTAGGGTTAGATTAAGGGTTAGGTTTAGGTTTAGGGTTAGGTTAAGCGTTAGGGTTAGGTTTAGGGTTAGGTTAAGGGTTAGGTTAAGGGTTAGGGTTAGGTTAAGGGTTAGGGTTAGGGTTAGGGTTAGGGTTAGGGTTAGGTTAAGGGTTAGGGTTAGGGTTAGGGTTAGGTTAAGGGTTAGGTTTAGGTTTAGGGTTAGGTTAAGCGTTAGGGTTAGGGTTAGGGTTAGGTTTAGGGTTAGGTTAAGGGTTAGCGTTAGGTTTAGCGTTAGGTTAAGGGTTAGGTTTAGGGTTAGGTTTAGGGTTAGGTTAAGGGTTAGGTTTAGGGTTAAGTTAAGGGTTAGGTTTAGGGTTAGGTTTCAGGGGGTTAGGTTTAGGTTTAGGGGTTAATTTTAGCTTTAGCGCTCACAGCGTGCTTTTTTCGTCGCGCTGTGATGACGTCAGATACGCGGTTTCGTCGAGCGCGCTTTAGTCGACCGTGGTTTTGTGGTGGAACCTGCTAGGGCACGCGAGGCGCTGCCCTATCAGCTGGCCAGCGCACATGTGTGTGATGGCCAGCTGACTTTGGCCGTCTTTTGAGGCCGTTTTTCATCCTTGAAGCCTTGAAGGGCGAAAAACCGTCCCTACAGGCTAACCGAAAGTTCAGGAAGAGACCTCCGGTTTGCTCATAGGACCGTTTTTCCCCACTGTGGGTTCTTGGTAATGTCTGAGCTTGTTTGTTTTCTTGCAGTTGTTTTATTATCTAACTAGGTAATAACATAAGTAGTAGAAGTGAGTGGGCTTTGTCACAAGGAGGGGCAGAAGGAGGAGGAAGGGAAGGAGGAGGAGGAGGAGGAGGAGGAGGAGGAGGAGGAGGAGGAGGAGGAGGAGAACAATGACTATGGGCTCCTTGTGTTCTAGGAGCTTGATTGTCTTCTTGCGAATGTTTCATGACCAACGTAGGTAACATCATCAGTCTAGAAAGAGATGATGTTTGTGGACAAGGAGAAAGGGGAGGAGGAGGAGGAGGAGGAGGAGGAGGAGGAGGAGGAAGAGGAGGAGGAGGAGGAGGAGGAGGAAGACAATGACTATGGGCTCCTTGGTGTTCTATGAGCTTGACTGTCTCTTGCGAACATTTCATGGCCAATGTAGGTAACATCATCAGTCTAGAAAGAGATGATGTTTGTGGACAAGGAGAAAGGGAGGAGGAAGAGGAGGAGGAGGAGGAGGAGGAGGACAATGACTATGGGCTCCTTGGTGTTCTATGAGCTTGATTGTCTTCTTACGAACGTTTCATGACCAATGTAGGTAACATCATCAGTCTAGAAAGAGATGATGTTTGTGGACAAGGAGAAAGGGGAGGAGGAGGAGGAGGAGGAGGAGGAGGAGGAGGAGGAGGAGGAGGAGGAGGACAATGACTATGGGCTCCTTGGTGTTCTAGGAGCTTGATTGTCTTCTTGCGAACGTTTCATGGCCAATGTAGGTAACGTCATCAGTCTAGAAAGAGATGATGTTTGTGGACAAGGAGAAAGGGAGGAGGAGGAGGAGGAGGAGGAGGAGGAGGAGGAGGAGGAGGAGGAGGAGGAGGACAGCAACAACTGTGAAGTCCTTGGTGGTCTCTGAGCTTGCTTGTTTTCTTGCAAATATTTCATGACCCAACTAGGTAACATCATCAGTGCTACTAAGGAGTGCTGTTTGCTGTCAGTTTATATATTCCGGTGTCTGGCCTGTCAGTGTGGCTGGGGTGTGTGTGTGTGTCTTAAGAGATTCTTTGCTTGGGCTGTTTACTGATGTCTCTTTGGCTGTTTACTTGATTGGAGTATATTTTGCTTACTTGATTGTTGGTCTGAAATTAACCTTGGAGTTAATCTATACTGATCTGGGTGCCAATTGCTAGTGGAGAGATACTGGAGTCTTTTTTTTGTTCTCTGTTAGTGTCAGCTCCACTCCAGTACATAATTAGGAAAGAAAGACTAAGAGACTCCATGGGTTGGAAATCAATAGTACTTTTACTAATTATAAATGGTAAGCGAGCAGTAGCGAAGCAAAGTCTGCTTAATCAGGCGCGAAAGCAATTGATATATAGAATAGTCCGTTCCCCCCCCCTTAGGATAATAGCTCCAGTCCAATCATAAATCCTTCAAGTGTCAGGTGTGAGATAACTTCAAAAAGATAGGCCGATGATGGAATGTCGAGCCCGTTGATGCAGGCGGGAAACACACACGCATGCGCAATCCCAACGTCTGGTACATCCTAGAACATTCCTCCAGCACAGCAATTAACCCCTCCCAAATACCAGCCCCCCCCTTCCCATTTCATGGCAGCTGAAGCAACAGCAAAGCAGAAGCTGACAGTTAGGCTGGTCGATTCTCTCTCTCTTTTTTTAAATAAAGTTTTTTTATTTTTTTCATTTTCATAACATATAATCACCTATATACTATTACTATAGCCAACATCGTATTGTATTGTTAAATGTTTACATCAATTCATCTTACCATCAACTCCCAAAAACCAATTATTGGCTCTTCTGCTCTCCATACACCATATTTGTACCTTATCCATCACTTTCTTCTCCCTCTCTCCTCCTCCTCCCTACGTCCTTTCTTCCCTCTGTCATCCTTCTCTTCTCTACTTCCCCTTCCCCTCTCCTTCTCCTCTCTCCCTTTTTCACTCCTCCTTTCTCTCCCCCTTTCCCCCCTGCCCTCTCTCCTACCCCTCTCTTCTTCCCTTGCCTCTCTCCTCTACTTCCCCTTCTTATCTCCTTCTTGTCTCTCCCCTTTCCACTCCTTCTTTCTCTCCTCCTATTCCCTCTCCCTGCCCTCTCTCCTATCCCTCGCTTCTTCCCTTACCTCTCTCCTCTACTTCCCACTCTTCATCTCATTTACTTGGTGTATTTCAACCTCTGAGCAAGCTCCATTTTGTGTTGATGGTATTTATAATTCTTTTTCAATATACATATTTAATTTGGACATGTATTCTCCTCCTTTTTTAAAAAAAAAAATAGAACAAGAAAGTATAATATATAGTCATATAGTATATATTGTGCTTTTAACACACACACCCCAAGCCTAATATAGACCTGGTTACAATTCCCAGCTATTCTCATCATTATCTTTATATAATTATACATCCTTACATGCAGTGGTGGGTTTCAAAAATTGTTCGAACCTACTCTGTGGGTGTGGCCTCCTTTGTGGGAGTGGCTTGCCACCCATGTGACCGGATGGGAGTGGCTTGCCACCCATGTGACCGGATATGAAGATGCCAACGACACTTATCAGAACCACCTTAAATTATCTCACACACAGCACTGGCATGCATAAGAATATGATGTAAACTTGTTTTTTTAAAGGCATCTTTGGTTTGCGTTAAAACAACTTCAACACACGCAATGTTCTGATTGCACCACAAACGCAGTCGTCATCCTTACCTTTCACAGAGGCCCTGAGTTTTATAAATAGGAGCATGATAGTGTAGAATAATCATATCCAAGGACCAGTGGTGGGTTTCAAAAATTTTTGGAACCTCTTCTGTAGGTGTGGCCTGCTTTCCGGGTCCACTGGTGGAACCTCTTCTAACCAGTTTGGTAGATTTGACGAATCGGTTCTACCGAATAGGTGCGAACTGGTAGGAACCCACCTCTGCTTACATGCCCCCAATTTGTGATTCTGTCTTTAAATCTCAATAATTTCCCACTGTAAATATATTTCATGTTCCCTCTCCATTTTTCCATATCTTGGATTAGACTACCCTTAATTGTCTGTAAATGGTAATCCTCGCTGTTCAATATTCATTGCAATTCCCTTAATCTATTATATAGAATAACAAGCAATTGTCTCTTTTGCACAGTTTATAGATGTTAAAATGGTTTGCTGCCCCCGCTAAAAATTTTTTTTCTGCAGACGATCACGATCCCTCTATTGCCTTAGCCAGTGTGGTCCAGTACGTTCCTCTAGAGTTGATGGACGGCATCCTAAGAAACCTTACCAATGATGACAGCATCACCGACCTTCAGATGTTGACTGCGATTGGAAGGTAAATAAAAATAGAAAGTCACTAGTGATCCATCTTGAGTCAGTCACCGGGACCAGAAGTTTCGTTTCCCAAGCTTTCAGACTCAGAATAATAGAATATCAGAGTTGGAAGGCGCCTTCAAGGTCTTCTAGTCCAACCCCATGCTCAGGCAGGAAACCTTAGGAGAACCATTTGTTTCCCGCTTGAGCAGGGGTTGGACTAGAAGACCTCCAAGGTCCCTTCCATCGCTATGATCCTATGAGTCTATGAAATTCTCAGCCGTGGGGAATTTGGGTTTTTTTTACTATAAGATCCCTCCCACCTCCCGTGCTAAAAAAACGGGATGGGCGAGAGGTTTGTTTATCCATTTTGTGGGTTAGATGCCTGATGGGGTATGTGTCTTCCAAAATAGATGGAGATTTTCAAAATATATTTACATTTTGATTTTCAAAACATAGCTACATTTTGGTCACATGAATAAAGTCCGTTGTATTACAGTTTTTCTATGGTGCCAAGCAGAAATACTCAAATTTAGACAGTTTATTCCTGAAACAAGCATCCTTTAACTTTTTCTTCCTATCCTTAAAGAAAAAATGCTGTTTTTTTTAAATCTTCTCTTCCTCCTTTTTCTTCTTCTCTCCTTTCTCCCTTCCTCCCTCTCCTTTTTTCTCCTTCCTTCTACTTCTCTTCCTCCACTTCTTCCTACTATCCTCCCCTCCTCCTCCTCCTTTTCCTTATCTTCCTCCTCCCTTCCTCCTCCTCCCCTTTCTTCTCCTCTTCCTCGTCCTCTTCCTCCTTCTCTTCTTCCGTCCTCTTCCTTTTCCTTCTTTTTCTTCTCCCCCTCCTCCTCCTTTTCCTTATCTTCCTCTTCCATTCCTCCTTCCCCTCCTCTTCCTCCTCCTCTTCCTCCTTCTTTTCCTTATCTTCCTCCTCCCTTTCTCCTCCTCCTTTCCTCCTCCTCCCTTCCCTTCTTTCTCTTCCTCCTGCTCTTCCTCCTTCCTCTTTTCTCCTCCCCTCCTCTCCTCCTCCACCTCTTTTTTCTCCCTTCTACTCCTTCTCTTCCTCCAATTCTTCCTACTGTCCTTCTCCCCTCCTCCTTCTTTTCCTTATCTTCCTCCCCCTCTTCCTCCTCCTCCTCCTCTTCTTCCTCCTTTTTTCTTCTCCCCCTTTCTCCCTTCCATCTCCTTTTTCTCCTTCCTTCCACTCCTTCTCTTCCTCCACTTCTTCCTACTCTCCTTCTCTCCTCCTCCTCCTCCTTTTCCTTATATTCTGTCTCCCTTCCTCCTCCTCCTTTCTTCCTTTCCTCCTCTGCTTCCTCCTCCTCTTCTTTTCCTTCTCCCTCTCCTCTTCCCTCCTCTTCTTCCTCCTCCCCCTCCTCCCTTCCCTTCCTCTCCTCCTCCTCTTGCTCTTCTCTTCTTCCTCCTCCTGCTCCTTTTTCTCCTCTTCCTCCTTCCTTCCCCCCTCCTCCTCCTCTTCCTCCTCTTGATCTCTTCCTCCTCCTCCAGATCACATAACAGTTATATAGGAAGTCTTCTCACTTCCCACCGTTTTCCGGGATCTTGGAAACGGCTCCATTTCTGAATCTGCCTGCACTCATCCCTCTAATCCCAGACTCTCTATCTCTCCGTCTTTCTCGCTCCAGGATGATCGAATGGGTCTCGTGGCCCCTGGGGAACAGCTTGGACAAATGGATCATAGCCTTGCTGAAGAATCTGGCGGCGGTGAAGAAATTCAGCATCTTGATGGAAGTCACGCTTTCCAAAATTGAACGGGTTGGTTTGCTCCTTCATGTGGGATCTGCTTGCAGAAAATAACCTTACGCCACTGTCCTGGCTGTGTTGTGACCGAGGCTTCCCAAGATCATGAAGCCGACTCCTCGTCCCGATAAAACCCCTTTTATTTAGGTTAAAGGAAATTCCTCTCCAGCAAAGTCCCGGCCGAGGGCCAAGGTGGCGCAGTGTTTAGGGTGCAGTACTGCAGCCACTTCAGCTGACTGCTAGTTCTGCAGCTCAGCGGTTCAAATCTCACCGGCTCAGGGTTGACTCAGCCTTCCATCCTTCCGAGGTGGGTAAATTGAGGACCCGGATTGTTGTTGGGGGCAATATGCTGACTCTGTAAACCGCTTAGAGAGGGTTGAAAGCCTTATGAAGCGGTATATAAGTCTAACTGCTATTGCTATTGACTGTTATCTGCAGTTCAGCGGTTCAAATCTCACCGGCTCAGGGTTGACTCAGCCTTCCATCCTTCCGAGGTGGGTAAAATGAAGACCCGGATTGTTGTTGGGGGCAATATGCTGACTCTGTAAACCGCTTAGAGAGGGCTGAAAGCCTTATGAAGCGGTATATAAGTCTGCTATTGCTATTGCTAACAGTCTTTCATGAGATTTCACAACCACAGACCTTTATCAGGCTTGGAGAGCTGCCAGGCCAATATCTTCTAAACACCACGCTGTAGCACCAGTTACTTGGCAAGGAGTCAGGAACAGATCTTCACCTTCATGAATTGAACGCCTGCAAACTCCACTCCCCTTTCGCTCCTCTTTATTCCCTATAGGAGGGGCCATTCACTGTCCACCTGTGCCTTTAGTCCTGAGTCAGCCCTTGTTCCTTAACTGTTCCCTTCATCTGGCACCTCTGCACATGCGTGCACTGGGAACAGGCTCCAGCTGTTCTTCTGCCCCACTGATGTCTGACTCTGAGGGCAGCTGATAACTGTCGGACAGCCCTGGCCCCCTCTCTGCCTCCGACACAGAGCCCTCATCCGAGCCTTCCTCAGACTTCAGAACTGCTTTTTTTTGGTGGCAAGGAAAAAAAAGGCAGGGTTTTATTTTCGGGGAAACACGGTACATAGTTGTATTCTGCCTTTTATCATTTTTATCAATAACTCAAGGTAGTGAGCCTAATATTCCTCCCTCTTCTCTTTTCCCCCACAATAACAACAAGCCTGTGAGGTGAGTTGGGTTGAGAGAGAGAGAGGAACTGGCTCAAGGGTAAGGGTTTCCTGCCTTTGGTGGAACTAGAGTTCACCATCACCTGGTCATTGGTCCAAAATCCCCCAGCTGGCTTTCATGGCAGAGGCAGGACTAGAACTCACCATCCCCTGGCGATTGGCCCCAAGTCACCCAGCTTGCTCTCATGCCTAAGGTAGAACTAGAATTCACAGTCTCCTTGTGATGGGCCTAAAATCACTGAGTTGGTTTTCCTGCCTATGGTGGAACTAGAATTCACCATCTCCTGGTGATTGGTCCAAAATCCCCCAGCTGGCTTTCATGGCAGAGGCAGGACTAGAACTCACCATCCCCTGGCGATTGGCCCAAAGTCACCCAGCTAGCTCTCATGCCTAAGGTAGAACTAGAATTCACAGTCTCCATGTGGTGGGCCTAAAATCACTGAGTTGGTTTTCCTGCCTATGGTGGAACTAGAATTCACCGTCTCCTGGTGATTGGTCCCAAATCCCCCAGCTGGCTTTCATGGCAGAGGCAGGACTAGAACTCACCATCCCCTGGCGATTGGCCCAAAGTCACCCAGCTAGCTCTCATGCCTAAGGTAGAACTAGAATTCACAGTCTCCTTGTGGTGGGCCTAAAATCACTGAGTTGGTTTTTCCTGCCTATGGTGGAACTAGAATTCACCGTCTCCTGGTGATTGGTCCAAAATCCCCCAGCTGGCTTTCATGGGAAAGGCAGGACTAGAACTCACCATCCCCTGGTGATTTATATTCTCCAGACACCCAGTCCAAGTCTTTCTAAGCATCTTTTACCGGGCTATAGAAAAAGGGCTGTAAGAATTGTCTTTATCCTGATTCTGCTAATCAACCACCCTTAATCTTTATTTTTGCTGTGTTCCTGTAGGTTTTTTCCAAGCTACTCTACCCTATTCTGAGAGAGGGGGCTCTCTCCATTCTGCGATACATGTTGCTGAGTTTCCAGCACTCTCACGAAGCATTTCACCTGGTAAATCCCTGTTCCGATTAATCCCGTACTGTTTTGAGCCTCCAACTGTTGGCGAATGCATAAGGATATTTATTGCAAATGAAGGCGAATATGGCTGTCCCAAGATAATTTTCCAAGGCACCTGAGGGTAGAACAAGAAGCAATGGGTGGAAACTAATCAAGGAGAGAAGCAACTTAGAGTTAAGGAGAAATTCTCTGACAGTTAGAACAATTAATTAGTGGAAACAACTTGCCTCCAGAAGTTGTGAATGCCCCAACACTGCAAGTCTTTAAGAAGATGTTGGATAGCCATTTGTCTGAAACGGTGTGGGGTTTCCTGCCTAGGCAGGGGGTTGGACTAGAAGACCTCCAAGGTCCCTTCCAACTCTGCTATTGTATTGTATAATGTTGCAGGATCCAATCTGGGTCGGTCACCAGGACCAGAGGTTTTGTCTTCCAAGCTATCGGACTTAGGCTAGAGCCTGGGGTGGGATTGAAAAATTTTAGCAACCAATTCTCTGCCCAGTTGCTGGGTGGATCAGAAGTTTTGTCTTCCCAATTCCTGGACTCTCGTGCTAAAGCCAGTGGTGGAATTCAAATAATTTAACAACCGGTTCTCTGCCCTAATGTCCAGCTGGGTAGGCAGGGCTCGGTGGTCATGTGACAGGGTGGGTGTGGCCAACTTAACATCACTCACGTCGAAGGGTGCGTTACAATGTAATCAGGGTTAACAGGAGAGGCAGTTTCTGAAAGCAGGTCAATAAAGATGAGGCTAGAAACAACACCAGAATGTTTCCTTCCTGCCTTCCTTACAGGATTAGCCTTGTAAAGTGGGGGAAAAAAACCAAAAGGAGATTTCTTCTAATAACCGGTTCTCCAAACTGCTTAGAAAGTTAACAACCGCTTCTTTCGAATAGGTGCGAACTGGCTGAATCCCACCACTGGCTGGAGCCCATCCTTTAGGAATTAGAAAGACGTCTTATCTTTGGTTTTCCTCAAGCCTCCAGGAGGGCAAAAACAGCCTCCCCCAGGCTCTGGAGGCCCTTCAGAAACCGTTTTTCACCCTCCCCAGGCTCTGGAGGTTTCCTCGAGCCTCTGGGAGGGCGAAAACCGCTTCCCCTGGTCTCCAGAGGCCCTCCGGAAGCCGGAAACAGACCTGTTTCCAGACTTCCGGAACTTCCGGCAGGCCCATATTTTGCTCTTCCGGAGCCTCTACACGGGCCCATTACTTAACTGGCATGATGAACAGGCCGTGTGGAGACTCCTGGGATGGGAGGGGCGAGGTGGGCGGGGACAGTGGGTCCTTGCAACAACCGGTGAACTGGATGCAAAATTAGCACTCGGTTCGGCCGAACTTGTCCGAACCATCTGAATCCCATCCCTGGCTAGAGCCCATCCTCAGGGATCAATCACTTCCCTGGCTGTTTTTGTACCTGCTCGTCCGACAATTTTTATTGCCCTGCTTATAGAAACTGCCTCTGCGGTTAACCCTTATTACATTGTAACTTACATTGCTAAGTCGAAGCGCCCATCGACGTGAGTGATGTTGACTTAGACCCGCCCACGCAGTCACATGACCACTGAGCCACGCCTACCCAGCTGGTCATTAGGGCAGAGAACCAGTTGTTAAATTATTTGAATCCTACCACTGGCTCCAGCACGAGAGTCCAGGAATTGGGAAGACAAAATCTCTGGTCCCGTTGACCGACCCAGATCAGATAAACGATATTTATTGCATTGACAGCCTCGGATCCTATATTTGTTTTTTTCAGGCTCACGTTTTTCCTCGGATGCAAATTCCATCCTTCAATGGCCTCCCCGATGCTTTATTCCCTCTCTTCACAGCTCCTGCCCCATATTCCCAGAGTGATCGCTGCCCTCCAGAAGGAGAACTCCAATTCGGCGTCACACTGTTTGAATCAGCTGGCCGAACTGATCTACTGCATGTTCTTCTGTTTCTCCGGATTCCCAGATCTCTACGAGCCTCTGGTGGAAGCGATAAAAGTAAGTCTGGTCCCTTTTTTAAAAATTATTTTTGCATTTCGGGTGCCACCGTTCGAGAGAAGAAATACCCTAAAATAAAAGCTCCCCGGATAATAAGCCCAATCGGGCTGTTGAGCACATGTGCTAAAATAAGCCCCCCCCCCCAAATACTGCAACACAGAAGCAGCCTTGAGGTGACCCCGCTCTCCGCCTCCTGCACCTTAAAAATAATAAGACCTCCCCGAAAATAAGGGCAGGTGCTTATTTTGGGGGTCAAAAGAAAATAAGACCCTGTCTTATTTTGGGGGAAACACGGTAAAACATGGAGAATTGAAATCGACAAATTTTTGCCGTTAGCAATGAAGTCTTAAATTTTAGAAAAAGGTTGGCCTGGATTAGAATCAAAGCCAATTTCTTGGACTTGGGATAGGTTTGTTAAGATGGTTATTTTAAAATTGTATTTATTTATTTGCATCCCGTCTTTTATTTTTTACAAATAACTCAAGGCGGTGAGCATATCTAATACTCCTTCCTCCTCCTCTTTTCCTCGCAACAACAAGCCTGTGAGGTGGGCTACCTGGGCGGAGGGAAAATGCCTAAAGTCACTTAGATGGCTCTCCTGCCTAAGGCGGTAGTAAAACTCACTGTCTCCCGGTGTTTTGGCCTAAAGTCACCCAGCCAGCTTTCATGCCTAAAGTGGGACTAGAACTCACCATCTCCTGGTTTCTAGCCTGGGTGCCTTCACCACTAGACCAGACTGGGTCCCCAGTGTTTGTGGTTATGCTTCTTGTCTGGACTAACAAGGGCCCACTGACGGCCAACGCAGGTTTACAATGTTTGTCAACATAATGCCCATGTGAAGATCCCTTCGAAGAAATGTCCATAGAGAACGATAGTCTGCTAATTCTCTCCCTCTTTCTCTCTCCCTCTCCTTTTCTCCCTCTTTCTCCCCCTCCCTCTGCCTACCCCTACCCGTCTCCCTCCCTCTCCCACCCCCTCTTCCTCTCTCTTCTTTCTCTATCCCACTCCCCACATCCTCTCCCTTTTCTCCCTCCCTCTCCCTGTTTCTCCCACTCCTTCTCTCTCCTCCCTCTCCCTCCCTCCCTCCCCATCCTCTCTCCTTCTTTCTCTGTCCCTCTCCCTTTCTCTCTCTCCCCATCTTCTCCCCCACTCCCTTTTCCCCAATCCTCTGCCTTTCCCTTTTTCTCTCTTCCTCTCTCTTTCCCCCCACCCTCTGCCTCTCCCTCTCCCACCCTCCCCCTCTCCCCTTCTTTCTTTGTCCCTCTCCCTTTCTCTCTCTCCTCATCTTTTCCCCATTTCCCTCTCCCCCTCTTTCCTTTACTCTCTCCCTCTCTCTCCCTCCCCACATCCTTTCCCTTTTCTCTCTCCCTGTTTCTCCCATTCCTTCTCTCTCCTTTCCTCCCTCTCCTTCCCTCCCCACCCTCTCTCCTTCTTTCTCTGTCCCTCTCCCTTTCTCTCTCTCCCCATCTTCTCCCCCTCTCCCTCTTTTCCCCATCCTCTGCCTTTCCCTCTTTCTCTCTCTCTCTTCCTTTCCGCCCGCCCTCTGCCTACCCCTCTCCCACCCCCTCTCCCACCCTCCCCCTCTCCCCTTTTTTATTTCTCTGTCCTTCTCCCTTTCTCTCTCCTCATCTTTTCCCCATCTCCCTCTCCCCCTCTTTCCCTTACTCTCTCCCCCTCTCTCTCTCCCCACATCCTCTCCCTTTTCTCTCTCCCTGTTTCTCCCATTCCTTCTCTCTCCTTTCCTCCCTCTCCCTCCCTCCCCACCCTCTCTCCTTCTTTCTCTGTCCCTCTCCCTTTCTCTCTCTCCCCATCTTCTCCCCCTCTCCCTTTTTCCCCATCCTCTGCCTTTCCCTCTTTCTCTCTCTCTCTTCCTTTCCGTCCGCCCTCTGCCTACCCCTCTCCCACCCCCCTCTCCCACCCTCCCCCTCTCCCCTTTTTTATTTCTCTGTCCTTCTCCCTTCTCTCTCCTCATCTTTTCCCCATCTCCCTCTCCCCCTCTTTCCCTTACTCTCTCCCCCCCTCTCTCTCCCCACATCCTCTCCCTTTTCTCTCTCCTGTTTCTCCCATTCCTTCTCTCTCCTTTCCTCCCTCTCCCTCCTCCCCACCCTCTCTCCTTCTTTCTCTGTCCCTCACCCTTTCTCTCTCTCCCCATCTTCTCCCCCTCTCCCTCTTTTCCCCATCCTCTGCCTTCCCCCCTCTCTCTCCCTTTCCCCCACCCTCTGCCTACCCCTCCCCCACCCCCTCTCCCCTTTCTTATTTCTCTGTCCTTCTCCCTTTCTCTCTCCTCATCTTTTCCCCATCTCCCTCTCCCCCTCTTTCCCTTACTCTCTCTCTCTCCCCATATCCCCTCCCCTTCCTCTCCCCCCTCCCTGTTTCTCTCATTCCTTCTCTCTCCTTTCCTCCCTCTCCCTCCCTCCCAACCCTCTCTCCTTCTTTCTCTGTCCCTCTCCCTTTCTCTCTCTCCCCATCTTCTCCCCCTCTCCCTCTTTTCCCCATCCTCTGCCTTTCCCTCTTTCTCCCTTCCTCCCCCCCACCCTCTCCTTCCCCCTCTCTTTCTCCCCGATTCTCTTCTCGGAAGGCGCTCCCAATCCCTAACGAAGACCGCATAAAGCACCTGCTGGGGCAGAATGCTTGGACCTCCCAGAAAAACGAGTTGGCCAACCTCTATCCTCGCTTGGCCTCCAAATCGGAAACCGGGAAGATCGGGTTAATTAACCTGGGGAATACTTGCTACATGAACAGCATCCTGCAAGCTCTCTTCATGGCCTCAGAGTAGGCAGCCCCCCCCCCTCCTGCTCCTGCCTCTCGGCTTCCTGTGGTTCTATTTAGGGGTTTTACGGACGTGGTCTCTCTCTCTCTCTCTCTCTCTCTCTCTCTCTCTCTCTCTCTCTCTCTCTCTCGCCATCTGTCTAAACCTGTGGTCACTAACTGGGGGTCCGCCAGAAAATTTTGGTGGTCAGACAAAAGATATTTGCATTTTTTTTTACATTGCACTAAATCAGGGGTCCTCAAACTACGGCCCCTGGGACAGATCAATGAACGCTTGTGTTGGTGCAGAGAGTCTCCCCCTTCGGGGTCTTTTTGGACGGGTCGGAGGGGGGCAGAAATTCTGACTTGGGGTCTGCTTCCGCCTCCTGGTGGGGGTCTTTGAGCAAAGGCTGGAGGGAAGACCCGCTGGTGGCGAAGACCTGGAGGGCCTCGTTCCAGTGGGAGAGCATCATGGCCTAGAACTGGCTGACCATCTCAGCCCACTGAGCCTCCAGGCCTTGCCCTCCCGCAGGTCTTCCCTCTGCTTGGAAAGCCTATGCTTTTTATTCCCTTTGAGAGGGTCTTTTACTCCCAAGTCAGCCCTTGTTCCTTAGCTGTTGCCTTCTCTGCCCGTGCGCACACTGGGAACAGGCTCCAGCTGTTCTTCTGCCTCACTGATGTCTGACTCTGAAGGCAGCTGATAACTGTCAGATGGCCCTGGCCCCCTCTCTGCCTCCGACACAGAGCCCTCATCAGAGCCTTCCCCAGACTCCACGACTGGCCCATCTTCCTCCCCAACCTCCTCAATGTCAAATTCTGCCCCCAGCTCCGCTGGCAGGCCACAACAGAAGAACTATGTGTAATTATTCTGGGGCAAAATCCCCTCTGTTTAATACAGCTTGTATTTTAGCTAAGGCCACCCGGAGGCTGATCAAAGATTGTGGGGGGGTCCATAGGTGGGTTCCTACCAGTTCGCACCTATTCGGTAGAACCGGTTCGTCAAATCTACCGAACTGGTTAGAAGAGGTTCCACCAGTGGACCCGGAAAGCAGGCCACACCTACAGAAGAGGTTCCCACAAAATTTTTTGAAACCCACCACTGGCGGGGGGTCATATAATGCTCTATCCATAGCCGACCAATTATTTATATTTTCATAGTTCTAAGGAGTCTTTAAAGAAAGGGGGATTATGTGGCTACTACGGGTTGCATTCATCTCGGATCTGTGCTTCAGTAAATGGATTAACTGATGCTGGGATTTTGTGACACTCTTCCCTTTTTAAGTTTAAGGAGAATTTCCCCCCCCCCCTTTACAGTTTCAGGCGGACGGTGCTGAATTTAGCCGAGAACACCTCCCAGCCGCTGATGGCAAAACTACAATGGCTCTTTGCTTTTTTAGAACACAGCCAGGTACTTAATGGAACGTTTTCTTAATTATAGGGTGTTCCTTCTGGGGGAATCGTTAGCTCAATGTTTATCTTAATGATGCGAGAGGGATTTGAGATGTGCTACTCAAACTTTAAGTCCCAGAATTCCCCAGTCAGCATGTCTGAGGCAGGATTAGAACTCACCATCTGCTGGTGATTGGTCCAAAGTCACGCAGTCAATTTTCATGCCTAAGGCGGGACTAGAACTCACCATCACCTGGTGATTGGCCCGAACTCACGCAGTCAATTTTCATGCCTAAGGCGGGACTAGAACTCACCATCTCCTGGTGATTGGCCCAAAGTCACGCAGTCAATTTTCATGCCTAAGGCGGGACTAGAACTCACCATCTGCTGGTGATTGGTCCAAAGTCACGCAGTCAATTTTCATGCCTAAGGCGGGACTAGAACTCACCATCACCTGGTGATTGGCCCAAAGTAACGCAGTCAATATTCATGCCTAAGGCGGGACTAGAACTCACCATCACCTGGTGATTGGCCCGAACTCACGCAGTCAATTTTCATGCCTAAGGCGGGGCTAGAACTCACCATCTCCTGGTGATTGGCCCAAAGTCACGCAGTCAATTTTCATGCCTAAGGCGGGACTAGAACTCACCATCTCCTGGTGATTGGCCCAAAGTCACCCAGCTGGTTTTTGTGCCTAAGGCAGCACTAGAACTCACAGTCTCCTAGTGGTCAGCCAAAAGTCACCCAGCTAGCTTTCATGGCTAAGGTGGCACTAGAACTCACAGTCTCCTGGCATTTGGCCAGTCACCCAACTAGACTTCATGGCTAAGGTGGCACTAGAACTCACAGTCTCGTAATAATCAGCCCCAAGTCACCCAGCTGGCTTTCATGGCTAAGGCGGCACTAGAACTCACAGTCTCCTGGTGATCAGCCCAAAGTCACCCAAGTGGCTTTCATGCCTAAGGTGGCACTAGAATTCACCATCTCCTTGCTTCGAGAATGGCGCCTTAACCGCTACCCCAACTTACAAAATTAAAAATAAACTAATGTATACATTGAGCAGGCAAAAAAGAAAAAAAAATCAATCCCAGAATCCCCTTTAATGAAAATAGGGCAGCCTGCAGCTACCAAAACACTTTCAATGTTTTTTTTTTAAATTTTCTGTTTTTTCCCCCTCTCGGATACCTCCCTAAGAGGCCTGCGATTTCTCCCGAAAACTTCTTTTTGGCTTCGTGGCCTCCCTGGTTCACCCGCGGAGCCCAACAGGATTGCTCTGAATATCTGAAGTACCTGCTCGATCGGTAAAGTAGACTGTGGATGATTTGAGAAAATGGGATTTGGATTACTTAAGCCAACGTTTTTCAGCCTTGACCACTTTAAGAGGAGTGGACTTCAACTCCCAGAACTCCCCAGCCAGCTAGAATTCTGGGAATTGAAGTCCACTCATCTTAAAGGGGCCACCATTGAGAAACAGTGGTTTAAGCTAGGGGTCTCCAACCTTGGCAACTTTAAGCTTGGAGAAATTCGGTTCCCCGACAAATGCACGCTCGACTAAAGCGCGCCCGACGAAACCGTGGCGACAAAACCGCGAGTTCTAAATCGTGCCGACAAATGAGCGCAGAAGCGCGCCGACAACAACGCGCCGACAGAAGCGCGCTGTAAACCTAACCCTAAACCTAACCCTGAACCTAACCCTGAACCTAACCCTGAACCTAACCCTGAACCTAGCCCTAAACCTAATCCTGAACCTAACCCTGAACCTAACCCTGAACCTAACCCTAAACCTAATCCTAACACTAAACCTAACCCTAAACCTAACCCTAAACCTAACCCTAAACCTAACACTAAACCTAACCCTAAACCTAACCTAACCCTAACCCTAACCCTAAACCTAACCCTAAACTTAACCCTAACCTTAACCTAACCCTAAACCTAACCCTAAACCTAACCTAACCGAACCTAACCTAACCCTAGCCACCTAACCCTAGCCCTAGCCCTAACCCTTAACCAGCCCTAACCTAACCCTAAACTAACCCTAACCTACCCTAAACCTAACCCTAAACCTAACCCTAAACCTAACCCTAAACCTAGCCCTAACCCTTAACCTAACCCTAAACCTAACCTAACCCTAACCCTTAACCTAACCCTAAACCTAACCCTAACCCTAAACCTAACCCTAAACCTAACCCTAAACCTAACACTAAACCTAACCCTAACCCTAAACCTAACCCTAACCCTAACCCTAAACCTAACACTAAACCTAACCCTAACCCTAAACCTAAACCTAAACCTAAACCTAAACCTAAACCTAACCCTGAACCTAATCCTTACCTTAACTTAAATCGTGCTTCTGTCGGCGCGCTGTTGTGGGCGTGCTGATGATGTCGCGGTTTTGTCGCCGTGGTTTCGTCGGCGTGCTTTAGTCGAGCGCGCATTTGTCGGGTCACGGAGAACTTCAACTCCCAGAATTCCTCAGCCAGCTGGCTGGCTGGGGAATTCTGGGAGTTGAAATCCTTCAGGCTTACGGTGGCCAAGGTTGGAGCCCCCTGGTTTAAGCTGTCCAAGGCTGAGGTGAAATTGCTTTGTACAGAAAGAAGAAATTGTAAATTATAAATTTATCATAGCCGCCAACTCTCCAGCATGGCAGGCTGAGGAATACTAGGAGTTGAAGCTCACACATCTTTTTCGTTGTTTTTTTGTTTGTGATAAGTTTTTATTATTTTTTTTTTTTATCACACAAAAATTCCAATTTCAATTGAACTTCGATTTCAATTGTGTTGTCTGGGTACAAATCATTTTAGGAAATAATAATCCGACAACATTCTTCATTGCATTAATATCAATTATAATACCATTTCCCTGAAAATAAGACCTCCCCGATAATAAGCCCAAGAGGGCTTTTGAGTGCATGCGCTAAAATAAGCCCTCCCCCAAAAATAAGCCCTCCCCTGAAAATAAGCCCTCCCCTGAAAATAAGCCCTCCCCTGAAAATAAGCCCTCCCCTGAAAATAAGCCCTCCCCCAAAATACTGCAACATAGCAGCAGCCATATGGTGACCATGCTCGCCACCTCTGCACCTCAAAAATAATAAGACCTCCCCAAAAATAAGGTCAAGTGCTTATTTAGGGGGTCAAAAGAAAATAGGACCCTGTCTTATTTTTGGGGAAACACAGCAATATTATTGATAATAATGACCATAATATTTGTTTAACCAGGTTAACATACCTTCCTTGTATTCACATACCTTAAAGTTTCCCACGATTGGGGAAACAATGGCTTTACGCTGTCCCAGGCTGAGGTGAAATTTCTTTGTCGAGAAAACTGGAGAGTTGGCAGCCTGTAATGAATTTAAAGACTAGGGGAATCATTATAAACATAAATAATTCAAACCAGCCGTTATAAATGTGAATAATTCAAAGCAGCAGTTGATTAATTAATCATGCTGGCTTCCAAATTCAGGAGAGATTTAGATCTGGGTTCACAGTGGAAGTTTTTAAGGAGAGGGCAGAGAACCATTTGTCTGAAATGGTGTAGGGTTTCCTGCTTGAGCAGGGGGTTGGACTAGAAGACCTCCAAGGTACCCTTCCAACTCTGTTATTCTCTTCTCTTCCTTTCCATATTCTCTTCTCGTCTCTTTTCTTTCTTTCCATATTCTCTTCTCTTCTCCCCTCCCTTCTTTTCTCTTCCCTTCTCTTCCTTTCCATATTCTCTTCTCCTCTCCTCCCTCTCTTCCCTTCCCTTCTCTTCCTTTCCATATTCTCTTCCTTTCCATATTCTCTTCTCCTCTCCTCCTCTTTTCCCTTCCCTTATCTTACTTTCCATATTCTCTTTTCTTCCTTTCCATATTCTCTTCTCTTCCTTTCCATATTCTCTTCTCCTCTCCTCCTTCTCTTCCCTTCCCTTCTCTTCCTTTCCATATTCTCTTTTCTTCCTTTCCATATTCTCTTCTCTTCTCGTCTCTTTTCTTTCTTTCCATATTCTCTTCTCCCCTCCCTTCTTTTCTCTTCCCTTCTCTTCCTTTCCATATTTTCTCCTCTCCTCCCTCTCTTCCTTTCCATATTCTCTTCTCCTCTTCTCCTCTTTTCCCTTCTCTTCTCTTCCTTTCCATATTCTCTTCTCCTCCTCTTTTCCCTTCCCTTCTTTTCTTTTCCATATTCTCTTCTCTTCCTTTCCATATTCTCTTCTCTCCTCCTCCTCTTTTCCCTTCCCTCCAAGGTCCCTTCCAACTCTGTTATTCTCTTCTCTTCCTTTCCATATACTCTTCTCTTCTCGTCTCTTTTCTTTCTTTCCATATTCTCTTCTCCCCTCCATTCTTTTCTCTTTCCTTCTCTTCCTTTCCATATTTTCTCCTCTCCCCTTCCCTTCCCTCTCTTCCCTTCCCTTCCCTTTTCTTCCTTTCCATATTCTCTTTTCCTCTCCTCTCCTCTCCTCTCCTCTCCTCCCCTCCCCTCCCGTCCCGCTCCTCTCCTCTCCTCTCTTCTATCCTCTCTTCTCTTCCCTTCCAACTCTGTCATACTGGATTGGTCTTCAGGGAGAACTGCTTGCATTGGGATTCTGCTAAGAACAAAGTGTTAGATTTCCCGGCCCGAATTTTTGTTTCTTCCCATTCTTAAACTCCCTTTTTATGAGCCTTCATTCGGGGTCGTGTTTTTTTTTAAAATCCTTTCTTCTGGCTTTAAAAGGAGAGCTTCTATCCAGAGGCGTGTTTCACAGGGGTTTACCACCAATTCGCCCCGTGTGCACGCTCACTTCATAAACATACACACGGCCTTCCACGCATTCGCTTTATTTGCGGCACATGGCTTGCACGCATGCACACGGCTTTGAAAATGTGGCTAAATAGGACGACATAGAGCTGGGGCAGGTGGGCGGGGGCGCACCCGCAGGTCACCACTACGAGTTCACCTGAACCTGTCCGAACTGGCTGCAGCCTATCTCTGGTCATAAGCAGGGGTGTGCTGCTAAGGGTTCGCCCGGGTTTGGGAGAAGCTGTAGCTAACATTATGGCCAATTTGGAGAACCTCCAAATCCCACCCCTGGCTCGCCCACCACGACTCACCCCTCCCAGGAGTCTCCACATGGCCCATTTTGGATGCAAGGTACCGTATTTTTTTGGAGTATAAGATGCACCTTCCCCCCGCCAAGGGTGAAAATCTGGGTGTGTCTTATACACCGAATACAGCATTTTTGGCCTCCGAAAACCTCACCTCCTTCACAAAAATGGATGTGCAGAGGGTTTGGGAGGACTGCAAAGTGCTCCTGAGAGCTGGGAAGGGCAAAACGAGCAAAAAATGGGCCATTTTTTGCTCGTTTTTGTCCCCCCAACCCCCAGGAGCCCTCTACAAGCCCCTAAAGGCTATGCATGCCCTTTTTCTGGAAAGAAACGGGCCATTTTTTGCTCGTTTTTGTCCCCCCCAACCCCCAGGAGCACACTGCAGATATCTCAAACTCTCTGCATGCCCCGTTTTCCACAAAACATGAGGCATGCAGAGGGTTTGGGAGATCTGCAGAGTGCAAAAACTTTTTTTTTTAAAATTACTTCTTCAAAATCTCGGTGCGTCTTATACCCCGAAAAATATGGTAAGTGTGCTGTTTCTATCTCTTAGTATCTCTTTTTCTCCCCCAAAGTCTTCATGAGGAAGAGAGAACGGGTAGAAGGATCTGTCAGAAGCTGAAGGCATGTTCCTTGGTGTCTCCTGTGGACAGACATCCGTCCGCCAGCAAAACCCTGGTGGAAGAAATGTTCGGCGGCAAAATTAAAACCAAGATCCGTTGTCTGAAGTGCCTACAGGTCTCCTCCAGAGAAGAAGCCTTCACAGATCTCTCCTTGGCATTTCCCCCTGCGGAGGACCACCAGGTTGGACTTATCAGCAGTGCGTTAATTGGGTCTGGAGAAGAAACCGCTCCTGAGATCTCTCAGTCAAGGATCCAGACTCAAAGCAAGCTAAAGGATTTGCCAGCTAGGTCAGGGATCTTGAGGGCCCCTGAGGAGAATCCTTCTAAGCATGCACTGAAGGAAGTAGTCGGCTCAAACTTTGAAGAGACCTCTCTCCCCTTGGCGCCTGAAAGAGACGTCGTTGATGTGAAACCCCTCAAAGAATCTGACCTGGCTTTACACAAGGAAGCTTCTGGTTGTCGGGCCTCCAGATCCGTTCCAGATTTGATAAATTATTTCTTATCACCTGAGATGCTCACCGCCGAGAACAGGTACCACTGTGAGAACTGTGCCTCCCTTCAAGATGCCGAGAAGCTGACCGAGCTGACGGAGGGACCTCACTACCTCATCCTCACCCTGTTGAGGTTCTCCTTCGACCTAGGAACGATGAAAAGGAAGAAGATCCTTGACAACGTCTCGGTTCCATTGATGCTGAAGCTGCCCGTCCTGGTGCCTTCTGACCAAGCGAGGACGTCAGGGTGGACTTCGTCCTGCAAGGACTTTGCTTCGGTGGTGTACGATCTCTGTAGCGTGGTAGTCCATTCTGGGGTGTCCTCAGAAAGCGGCCATTACTACTGCTATGCCAGGGAATGCAAGGATGCGGCCACGGAGAGCCTTTTTAAGGACAACGCTTGGAACATGGCAAAGTCTACGGATGTCGAGATCCAGTGGTACATCTTTAACGACACCAGGGTCTTCTTCTCGTCATTTGAATCTGTGAGCAACGTCACCTCCTTCCTGCCGAAAGACACGGCTTATCTGCTATTCTACCGACAGAGAGCAAGGCAGGCCTCGCACGGAGCCGGTCCGGAGCCCAGCTGGACAAACGGAAACTTACATTCTCCGGATAAAAACTTGATGGACACCATCGCCAAAGATAACATCTTATTCTTGCAGGTAACATGGCTTCCCACCATCATTTCTTTTGGGGTTTCTCCCTCCCTCCCAGTTAAAAGTCTGTAGGGATTCTCCGTCCTCCAGGTCTTGTTGTCCCGAAGGTGCTTTTTCTGGAAGCAACTGGCCTTTCTTGTTTCTTTTTCTTTTGAAGATGTTTCACTTCTCATCCAAGAAGCTTCTTCAACTTTGACAGGATAGTGGGGAATGGAAGGATTTACATTCCTTGCAGACAGCTGGTCATTTGCATCCTTTTAGAGGGTCATTGAGGCTACCTGGAGCTTTACCTGTGTCCTCAGGGTCACCTGAGTGGTGAAATGGTTCCTGTAGTCTGCACTTTTTCCTCTGGAAATCCATTCCTACTCCCACACATTCGAAATGTCTTCATCCCAAATTCTATAGCTAAAAGTCTGTAGAGATTCTCCGTCATCCAGGTCAGGGTTGTCCCAAAGGTGCTTTTTTCAGGAGGCAACTGGACTTTCTGGTTTTTTCTTTTGAGGACGTTTCACTTCTCATCCAAGAAGCTTCTTCAGCTTCCATTCCCCGCTATCTTGACACTATCCTGTCAGAGCTGAAGAAGCTTCTTGGATGAGAAGCAAAACATCTTCAAAAGAGAAAAAAACCTCTGAAAGCCCAGTTGCCTCCTGAAAAAGCACCGTTGGGACTTCGTCCCCGTGGCACGACAAAACCGCGCTCATCAAAATCGTGGTGATAAAATCGCGGCGCTAAAGCCGCGACGTCATCACCGCGCATCATCACCGCCGCGACAACAGCGCGGCAACAAAAGGGCGCTTTAAAACGGCGCCGCGGCAGAAAGCCGACTTCAATTAAGGTAAGGGTTAGGATTAGGTTTAGGATTAGGTTTAGGGTTAGGTTTAGGGTTAGGGTTAGGGTTAGGGTTAGGGTTAGGTTTAGGGTTAGGGTTAGGGTTAGGTTTAGGGTTAGGGTTAGGGTTAGGGTTAGGGTTAGGTTTAGGGTTAGGTTTAGGGTACTGAGTGCTTGGGAATGCGCGAATTTGCCCTCCGCGATTATGTCATCGCGGTAGGGTCGCGTTTTTCCTTAGCGCTTAGAACGGCGCGAATTAGTCTTCGTGCTTATGTCTCCGCGGATAAGGGCTTTGCGGATTTGTGGTGGAAGCCTTCGTCCCTGTTAGTCCCCTCCCCACCGTTTCATTAACTCGAGATTTATGTGCTTGCTTGACCTGTGTTTTTGTTTGTGTGTGCATGTTTATATGTATGTATGTGTGTGATTTTTATCTTGGTGTATTTTGTTTTTTTTCATCCACAGGAACAAGAAAAGCAAGCCAGAAATAGAAAGGCTTACATTTCAGCTTTGCCTAAATCTTCCGTTTGGTGGAAAGATCTTGACAGAGATGACCATGACGATGATGAAGGAGCTTCAGGGGGTTGCGGCCATGATCCCGGTGGAGGTGGATCGGGGTCCTTTCACGGGCTGGTCTTTTAGCCCTGCTACCCAAAGCAGATGGTTAATCCTTCAACCATCAGATATGGGATTCCTTCACCTTGAGTTTGTGGCCTTGGAAGTCTAACCAGGATTGGAGGGAGACAATAATCCTTGTTTATTCTTCCTCGAAACTATGGAAAATGTATTCTGGAGCAACTGTGACCCGGGCGTCCTCAACCTGTCATTAAAAGTGCACTTCCTGGAAGTAGGAGGAAGAAGTTGCCACAGCTTCCATTTTTTTGAGGCCTACTAAGTCGCCATCTTGATGACGTGTCCTCACTGAAGGACAAGTGAGCACACGTGCATTGCGACCTCCTTAATTCAGGGCTGGGCGGTTAATTTCCTCAAGGGTCACATGACAAACTGGGATTTATGGAGGGCTGTGAAGGTGTCTAGGCATGTACGCACGGACAATACCTAAATGCTGTTCTCCAAAGCACCTGAAGGCAGGACAAGAAGCAATGGAAACTAATCAAGGAGAGAAGCAACCTGGAACTAAGGAGAAATTTCCTGACCATTAGAACAATGAATCAGTGGAAGGACTTGCCTTCAGAAGTTCTGCTCCATCACTGGAGGTTTTTGAGAAGAGACTGGGCAACCATTTGTCTGGAATAGCATAGGGCCTCTTGCTTGAGCAGGGGGTTGGACTAGAAGACCTCCAAGGTCCCTTCCAACTGTTATTCTCTTCTCTTCCTTTCCATATTCTCTTCTCGTCTCTTTTCTTTCTTTTCATATTCTCTTCTCTTCTCCCCTCCATTCTTTTCTCTTCCCTTCGCTTCCTTTCCATATTCTCTTCTCTTCCTTTCCATATTTTCTCCTCTCCTCTCCCCTCTCTTCCCTTCCCTTCTCTTCCTTTCCATATTCTCTTCTCTTCCTTTCCATATTCTCTTCTCCTCTCCTCCCTCTCTTCCTTTCCATATTCTCTTCTCTTCCTTTCCATATTCTCTTCTCCTCTCCTCTTTTCCCTTCCCTTCTCTTCCTTTCCATATTTTCTTCTCTTCCTTTCCATATTCTCTTTTCTTCCTTTCCATATTCTCTTCTCCTCTCCTCCCTCTCTTCCTTTCCATATTCTCTTCTCTTCCTTTCCATATTCTCTTCTCTTCCTTTCCATATTCTCTTCTCTTCCTTTCCATATTCTCTTCTCTTCCTTTCCATATTCTCTTCTCCTCTCCTCCCTCTCTTCCTTTCCATATTCTCTTCTCCTCTCCTCCCTCTCTTCCTTTCCATATTCTCTTCTCCTCTCCTCCCTCTCTTCCTTTCCATATTCTCTTCTCTTCCTTTCCATATTCTCTTTTCTTCCTTTCCATATTCTCTTTTCTTCCTTTCCATATTCTCTTCTCCTCTCCTCCCTCTCTTCCTTTCCATATTCTCTTCTCCTCTTCTCCTCTTTTCCCTTCCCTTCTCTTCCTTTCCATATTCTCTTTTCTTCCTTTCCATATTCTCTTCTCCTCTCCTCCCTCTCTTCCTTTCCATATTCTCTTCTCTTCCTTTCCATATTCTCTTCTCTTCCTTTCCATATTCTCTTCTCTTCCTTTCCATATTCTCTTCTCCTCTCCTTCCTCTCTTCCTTTCCATATTCTCTTTTCTTCCTTTCCATATTCTCTTCTCCTCTCCTCCCTCTCTTCCTTTCCATATTCTCTTCTCCTCTCCTCCCTCTCTTCCTTTCCATATTCTCTTCTCCTCTCCTCCCTCTCTTCCTTTCCATATTCTCTTCTCCTCTCCTCCCTCTCTTCCTTTCCATATTCTCTTCTCTTCCTTTCCATATTCTCTTCTCTTCCTTTCCATATTCTCTTTTCTTCCTTTCCATATTCTCTTCTCCTCTCCTCCCTCTCTTCCTTTCCATATTCTCTTCTCTTCTCCTCTTTTCCCTTCCCTTCTCTTCCTTTCCATATTCTCTTTTCTTCCTTTCCATATTCTCTTCTCCTCTCCTCCCTCTCTTCCTTTCCATATTCTCTTTTCTTCCTTTCCATATTCTCTTCTCCTCTCCTCCCTCTCTTCCTTTCCATATTCTCTTCTCCTCTTCTCCTCTTTTCCCTTCCCTTCTCTTCCTTTCCATATTCTCTTCTCTTCCTTTCCATATTCTCTTCCTTTCCATATCCTCTTCTCCTCTCCTCCTCTTTTACCTTCCCTTCTCTTCCTTTCCATATTCTCTTCTCTTCCTTTCCATATTCTCTTCTCCTCTCCTCTTTTCCCTTCCCTTCTCTTCCTTTCCATATTTTCTTCTCTTCCTTTCCATATTCTCTTTTCTTCCTTTCCATATTCTCTTCTCCTCTCCTCCCTCTCTTCCTTTCCATATTCTCTTCTCCTCTTCTCCTCTTTTCCCTTCCCTTCTCTTCCTTTCCATATTCTCTTCTCTTCCTTTCCATATTCTCTTCCTTTCCATATCCTCTTCTCCTCTCCTCCTCTTTTACCTTCCCTTCTCTTCCTTTCCATATTCTCTTCTCCTCTCCTCTCTTCCCCTCCCTTCTCTTCCTTTCCATATCCTCTTCTCCTCTCCTCCTCTTTTCCCTTCCCTTCTCTTTCTTTCCATATTCTCTTCTCTTCCTTTCCATATTCTCTTCTCCTCTCCTCCCCTCCCGTCCCCTCTGCTCCTCCTCTTCTCTTCAAAGTTGCTGAAGTTGATAAGCACTGCGCCAAGCCATAAATTGTGCTTTACAAGACATACTTCGATTCCCTATGGACTAAGTTAAAAGCAGACAAACGCTAGTTCTTCGCAAAAGATCAGCTAAGCTAAGAAACTATGATATACGTTCTATATGCCAGGGTCTGCATATTCATTTATAGGCTCACACGTCATCCTAAACCAGGATATTTGAAAACCATGGTTAGTGAGAACAATTAATCTGTGGAACGGGCCTGCTTTCAGAAGTTGTTGGTGTTCCATCACTGGAGGTTTTTTTTTAAACAAGAGACTGGACAATCATTTGTCTAAAATGGTATAGGGTCTCATGCTTGAGCAGGGGGTTGGACTAGAAGACCTCTAAAGTCCCTTCCAACTCTGTTATTCTGTTAAGATTCTGTTAAATTGGGGGGGGGGGGAAATAGTTGCCTTCGAAATAAAAACAATCCATTCAGCCTGGACAGGGACAGATGTGGCCTGAGGGCCATAAAATACTCAGGTCTGTTTTAGTTGGTAAGTTTTTTTGTCTACGCAGGGAGTGTGACTCTGGACACAAGTTTTAATCCACAGCGCAAGGAAATGTCTACCTTCTCAGGCAGGGAGAAAGGAAAGAGATTTTTTTTTGGTAACTGGCCATACAACACTTAGTGGGACTACTTCCCTCCAGATGTTGTGGGTGCCCCATCACTGGAGGTTTTTAAGACAGGATTGGAGAACCGTTGGGCTGAAACAGCAGAGGGTCTCCTGTTTGAGTAGGGGGGCGAACTAGAACAGCTGGTGATCCGCAGAAAAATTATTTCCATTTTTTATATTGCACTAAATCAGGGGTCCTCAAACTACGGCCCCTGGGATGGATACGTGCAATGAATGCTTGTGTTGCTGCAGAGAGTCTCCCCCTTCGGGGTCTTTTTGTGGGGGTTGGAGGGGGGCAGAAATTCCGACTTGGGGTCTGCTTCAGCCTCCTGGTGGGGGGCTTTGGGTGAAGGCTGGAGGGAAGAGCCGCTGGTGGCGAAGAGCCGGAAGGCCTCGTTCCAGTGGGACTGCATCATGGCCTGGAACTGGCTGACCATCTCAGCCCGCTGAGCCTCCAGATGCCGATACCTGGCCTTGCTCTCCCGCAGCTCTTCCCTCTGCTTGGAAAGCCTATGCTCCTAGTCCTCGGTGAGGAGCTTCTGCTGAGCCTCCTTCTCGGTCAGATCCAATTTGAACTGAGCTGTTTTGCCAACTCTTTCTCCTGGGGGATGCTTGGCTTCCGCAACTGCTTCCTGTTGGGGCCCTAAGGGGCCCGGGCGGGGCAGGGGAGGGGTGGCTGGCAGGGGAGGGGCGAGTAGAGGCCAGCGTGGTGCCCCTCGATGTGAGTGACATCGAGTTGGCCACGCCCACCCAGTTACATGACCACCTAGCCACGCCCATTCGTGGTCCGTGGGATTTAAAATTATAAATTTCGTGGTCCTGGAGGTCCGAAGGTTTGGTGACCCCTGGACTACAAGACCCCCCCCCCCCCCAAGGTCCTTCCCCACTTTCTGATTCTGTTAATTGTTTGCCAAGGAAAATAAGAGCCGAGGTGGCGCAGTGGTTAAATGCAGCACTGCAGGCTACTTCAGCTGACTGCAGTTCTGCATTTCGGCTGTTCAAATCTCACCGGCTCAGGGTTGACTCAGCCTTCCATCCTTCCGAGGTGGGTAAAATGAGGACCCGGATTGTTGTTGGGGGCAATATGCTGACTCTGTAAACCGCTTAGAGAGGGCTGAAAGCCCTATGAAGCGGTATATAAGTCTAACTGCTATTGCTATTGCTAAATAACGCCAGCCCTTGGAGGTAGACTTAGTTAAGAAGGCGGCTTAGCAAAGATTCTAGTGATAGGTCTAATAACAACGCTACGATAGCCTGACTGAGCTTTTTCCTCTCTCTGTTAAGGAATTACGGAGAGATTTCCTTGCAGTGAGAACAATAACTCAGCGGAACACCTTCAGAAGTTGTGGGTGCTCCATCACTGGAGGTTTTTAAACAAAAGACTGGGCCTGTCGGAAATGGTAGGGGGTCTCCTGCTTGAACAGGCGGGTCGATACAGAACAGGGATCAACAACTTGCGGCTTTGAAGCCGCATGTGGCTCTTTCATTCCACTGCTGCGGCTCCCTGTTGCTCAAAATATGCCTCACAACCGCCAATGTGTGATAGCACGCTATTTATTGAGCTTTTCGACCCCCGGTAGGCCAACCAAGGATAAATCCAACAAAAGGAAAGTTTCACAAGAAAACAAGAACATTTAATTCAACTACCGAGGCTGGTTTTGTGGCTGCTCAGGAAATAGTTAGGCACGGGAAAAGGTTTTGTGGCTCCCGAGTGTTTTCTTTTCTGTGGGAAACGGGTCCAAATTGCTCTTTTGAGTCTTTAAGGTTGCCGACCCCTGATCTAGAATAATTCTTACACTTCCTTCTGCCTCTGGACTACATAATCGCTTCTCCCAAGCCCTTAAAAACTTCCCTATCCTTTTTTTCAAGCTAGCTTTAAATTTCCTTCCCAAACTGGATATTTGGGATAAGATCCTCTGGAGGTTGGCTGGTTTAATTATTTATTTAATCGTACTACAATCTTTATTTAACGGCACGCGGGGCGGAGTCTGGGCAGTGGCGGAATCTGGGCAGGTGGCGCAGTGGTTAGGGTGCAGTACTGCAGGCCACTTCAGCTGACTGCTATCTGCAGTTCGGTGGTTCAAATCTCACCGGCTCAAGGTTGACTCAGCCTTCCATCCTTCCGAGGTGGGTGAAATGAGGACCCAGATTGTTGGGGGCGATATGCTGACTCTGTAAACCGCTTAGAGAGGGCTGAAAGCCCTATGAAGCGGTATATAAGTCTAACTGCTATTGCTATTGCTAACTGGAGGGAGCTAGCAGAGTGTTTTAATGCCCGGATGCCTTTCGTGCCGCCGTTGCAGAGTTTTGTTCAGAAGATATATTCTCAAAGTGCCCAGAGAAAGAAATATTTGCCTCTACCTGGGATCCAAGTCACAGCCTCCTGATTGTGAGGCGAGAGTTCCACCTCTGGGGCACTGCAATATTTAATTGTACTATGATAAACTAATTTACGTGATCCGTCTCTTCTTTTCCTTGTCTGAACCGGATATCACAGAACTTAAGATTTGATAAATCTTTCTCAAGTATCTAACTTGGCTTCGTCACCTGTTAGGATACCGATAAGGCTTCCTCTCCCACAGAACTCCCTGCTACCAAGAGGCAGAAGGGATGTCCCTTTGCAACAGCTACATCCAAAGAGAAATATACAGGCGGTCCTCAACTTAACGACCGCAGTTGAACCCAAAATTCATGTGGCTCAGAGAGACCGTTGGCAACGGTGGTCGTACATTGAGGACTTAAAAAGGCTTAAACACTCAAGCCTCCCCCAGATTATTGTCGTCCAATAAACAAGGGTTGTGACTTCGTTTTCTGCAATTTTACGGGATGGGTGTTATTATATACAGGTAGCCCTCGACTTACAACCGTTCGTTTAGCGACTGTTTGAAGTTACAACGGCACTGGAAAAAGTGACTTAGGACTTCAAAAATTGAAATTGGGCTTCAAAAATGTCAGCCAATGGGTTCTCTGCCCGGTTTCTGGGTGGGCGTGGCATGGTGGGCGTGGCCTAGTCAGCCTCCTACACCATGGCGGGAGGCAGGGGGTGGCGTTTTTGCCCTCTTCAGGCTCTGGAGGCTTTCCTTGAGCCTCTGGGAGAGCGAAAACTACCTTCCCCGGGTGCTGGAGGCCTTCCGGAGGTCAGAAATGGGCCCGTTTTTGGACTTCTGGAACTTCTAGGAGGCCCATTTCCCCCCTCCTCGAGTCTCCGCACAGGCCCTGCATTTACCGGTATATAAGTCCTAGTGCTATTGGGCGGGAGGGAGGGAAGAAAGGAAGGATCTGTGGTGACACAATGGTTAGAATGCAGTATTGCAGGCTGACTCTGCCCACTGCCAGGAGTTCGATCCTGACCGGCTCAAGGTTGACTCAGCCTTCCATCCTTCCGAGGTCGGTAAAATGAGGACCCAGATTATCCGTAAACCGCTTGGAGAGGGCTGGAAAGCACCACGAAGCAGTATATAAGTCTTAAGTGCTATTGCTAGTGCTATTGTCAAGATTTCTTTGGTGGTTTTGGGGGCATCTGATCAAAGTTCACTCACTTTTAGAAGAAGCAGCTTGTAAGAAGAACAAGATTCTGCTATGATGGGAATAAAAACATCTGGGCTTTCAGCAGATGTGGGACGTCGCACCTCTGTTGCAGTGGTTTAAACAGGCAACACAGATAGTTCTCGACTTATAGTTCTCCCTGCAAAGTTACAAGGGCACTGAAAAACGGGACATGATCGCTTTTCACACTTACGACCGCTGCATCATCTCCATGGTCAGGGGATCAAAATTCAGACGCTCAGCAACTGTCTCATATTTATGACGATTGCAGTATCCCGGGGTCACATGATCACTTTTTGTGACCTTCTGACAAGCGAAATCAATGGGGAAAGCCCAGATTCACTTAACGACCAGGTAACTAACTTAACAACTACAACGATTCACTTAACGCATTTGGCGAGAAAAGTTGTATAAATGGGGCAAAGCTCACTTAACCAATGTCTCACTTCAGCCACATAAATTTCGGGCTCCATAGCGGTTGTAAGTCGAGGACTACCTGGTATTCCACCCTCTGCTCCTTCATATTGTGCTCTACATGGGGCTGCCCCTGAAGAGTGTCCAGAGACTACAGTTGGTCCAGAATGCAGCCACGCGAGCAATATCGGGTGTACCTAGATACACCCATGTTACACCCATCCTCCGCGAGCTGCACTGGCTCCCTATTGGTCTCCGATCGCGCTTCAAGGTGCTAGTCATTACTTTTAAAGCCCTACATGGCCTAGGACCTGGCTATCTGAGAGACCGCCTCCTGCCACATACCTCCCAACGACCAATAAGATCTCACAGGTTGGGCCTCGGCCGGAAAATGCCAGCTGGCGACCCCTCGGGGAAGGGCCTTCTCTGTAGCTGCTCCGGCCCTGTCGAACGAACCACCCGTAGAGATCCAGACCAGAGATGGGTTCCTACCAGTTCGCACCTATTCGGTAGAACCGGTTCATCAAATCTTACCGAACCGGTTAGAAGAGGTTCCACCAGTGGACCCGGAAAGCAGGCCACACCTACAGAAGAGGTTCCAAAAATTTTTGAAACCCACCACTGCCACACACACACAGATAGACTGACACAGAGAAAGAGAGAAAGAGAAAGAAAGGAAGAAATAAAAAAAGAAAAAAGAAAGAAAAAGAGTGAGAGAGAGATGAAAGAAAAAAAGAAAAAAGGGACAGAGAGACAAAAGGAAGGAAAGAGAGAGAGAGAGAGAGAGAGAGAGAGAGAGAGAGAACACATGGCCGGCAAGCCACTCCCACCAGGTCACATGGCTGGCAAGCCACTCCCACAAAGCAATAGCAATTAGACTTATATATCGCTTCATAGGGCTTTCAGCCCTCTCTAAGCGGTTTACAGAGTCAGCATATCGCCCCCACAGTCTGGGTCCTCATTTCACCCACCTCGGAAGGATGGAAGGCTGAGTCAACCTTGAGCCAGTGAGATTAGAACCGCTGAACTGCAGATAGCAGTCAGCTGAAGTGGCCTGCAGTACTGCACTCTAACCACTGCGCCACCTCGCCACAGAGTAGGTTCCAAAAAATTTTGAAACCCACCACTGATCCGGACCCTTTCCACTCTCTCGGCCTTCCGAAAAGCCACTAAAACCTGGCTGTTCCGGCAGGCCTGGGGCTGTTGAACAATGTCCAGCCCCATCTAGACAGAATGGATGGTGTGTTATTTTTAATAACTGTATCTTTTTATTCCTAACTTTTAACTTTCTTTATCTTGTTTCTGTAAGCCGCCCAGAGTCCTACGGGATTGGGCGGCATACAAATTTATTAAATTTCAATTTCAATATCTCTGCGCAAATATGAAATACGAAAAGTTGTTCACCAAATTATTGCTTAGCGAGAATTATATAACCCACCCATTCCGGAGCGGTTGTGCTCCTAATTGTGGCGATGAAACACACAGAGAACAAAAGTAGTACGTGTCTTTTTTTTTAGCCGTGTATCACATTTATTAACAGCAAAGTGGTTAATTGAAAGGATGAACTAAGTTAAGCGCAACTTCGGTTTTGCAGGACAATTGTCGTCTTTCAACTGCAGCTCACATGGAATAAATTAATAACTTAAAGAGGTGGAATCCACAGTGGCTAAAAAACAAAAAAGGAGGAGGAAGCTTCAGCTCAAACACTAATACCACAAGACAAAAAACATACTGTACATCTATTTATATATTATATATAATTTTGAAAAAGAGGATTTTTTTGGTAAAGAAATAAACATCGCCCCCATCGCCAGAATGTAAAAAAGACTCTGGAAAGAGCGCAGAGAAGAGCAATTAAGATGATTAGGGGACTGGAGGCTAAAACCTATGAAGAACAGTTGCAGGAACTGGGTATGTCTAGTTTAATGAAAAGAAGGACTAGGGGAGACATGATAGAAGTGTTCCAATATCTCAGGGGTTGCCACAAAGAAGAGGGAGTTAAGGTATTCTCCAAGGCACCTGAGGGCTGGACAAGAAGCAATGGGTGGAAACTAATCAAGGAGAGAAGCAACTTAGAACGGAGGAGGAATTTCCTGACAATTAGAACAATTAACCAGTGGGACAACTTGCCCTCCAGAAGTTGTGAATGCCCCAACACTAGAAGATGTTGGATAACCATTTGTCTGAAGTGGTGTAGCTCAACTGAGGAAGTTCTTTGGTGCTGTCTGAGCTCGGTGGTTTTCTTTACTCCAACTAGGTAACCTCCTATTCAACTACATCCTACTATCTTCTCTGTTCCTCTGTAGGCACCTACACCTTGGAGAACCTGCGGCCTGGTGCCCTTCAATCTTCTGTGCAGAAGTGCAGAAGGGATGAACAGGGCAGCCATGAAACTCTTCAATCTGCTGTCTTCACAGGTCATGATAGCAGCATGAAGAATTATGGGCAATTCCATCCACCCTGGCCAATGTGGTGGAGAGGTCCTTTGGCCATTGTGTGACCCAAGGGTAACAAGTGGGATAATTAGTATATTTTGAATGGTCACCCTCCAGTTTTTTTTAAAAAGATAATTTCCTCAAGATGGGTCCAAGATGGGTCAGAAGCTAAGTCAAATCAGAGCCAGATGGGGCACCACTAGGAAATAAATGTGTCCATGAGCTTGTCAGGAATCAAGCGTGACTTTAAGGAAGTCCCTCTCTCTGTTCTATTTGGTATCATTAAACCTAATGATTAAAATTAGCCTGTTTATTTCTTGCCCAACCCTAACGCCAATCAAATCATTAATTTTATATATAAGAAAGCTCACTTCACTTTATTTTTCCAGGGTGATGGCACTGCAATGTTTAAGCATCTCTGGGTAAGGGTAACTTAGAGGCAAAGTTGAACATTTAGTAAGTAACCTTATATAGGGATCTCCACTTTTAAGACTTGTGGACTTCAACTCCCAGAATTTCCCCAGCTGGCTGGCTGAGGCATTCTGGGAGTTGAAGTCCACAAGTCTTAAAGTTGCATGGCTGGCTGAGGAATTCTGGGAGTTGAAGTCCACAAGTCTTAAAGTTGCATGACTGGCTGAGGCATTCTGGGAGTTGAAGTCCACAAGTCTTAAAGTTGCATGACTGGCTGAGGAATTCTGGGAGTTGAAGTCAACAAGTCTTAAAGTGGCACGAGTGGCTGAGGCATTCTGGGAGTTGAAGTCCACAAGTCTTAAAGTGGCATGACTGGCTCAGGCATTCTGGGAGTTGAAGTCCACAAGTCTTAAAGTGGCATGGCTGGCTGAGGCATTCTGGGAGTTGAAGTCCACAAATCTTATAGTGGCCAAGGTTGAAGCTCCCTGACCAGAGGTGGGTTCCTACTGGTACGTTTCAGCCGAATAGATAGTAACTTTGATGGACACGTGACTGTACCAGTTCTATCCTCGGTGGCGCCATCTTGATTTCCTGTTCTGCACCTGCACAGAACAATCTTCATTGGAAAAATGTTATCCTCCCCCCTTTTAATGTTGTGCACATGCACATTTTTTGTGCAAATGCACGCAACATTTTTCGGGCGCCGAATCGGTAGTAATGGTGGCAGGAACCTGTCCCTGACTTGTAAGAGGATTCTTAGATAACTGAAAAATTCTCTGGTTATTTTCTCTCTTGCTGCCTAGAACAACATCCCCAATCTTTAATTCACTGTTTATCTCATGGGCTCAGTAATCTCAATTCCAGATGTCTGGACTTCAACTCCCAGAATTCTCATCGATGGCCATATTGGCTGTGGAATTCTGGGCTTTAAAATTCACCTACTGGGAAATCAACAAGGTTGGGAAATTTGAAATCTGATCTTAAAGAGTGGATCCCAAAAGAGACATCGCCCCTATTCCTACCTAAAACCTTTAGGGACAAAAAAAAAAAAAGACACATTTTATTACCTGAAATTGGAAATCAAATGAAAAAAAACATTCTGTCCTAACTCTGCAAAAATCTTACATTTTAAAAAGCTGAATCATATGATGCTGTAGTAGAGGAAAACTGCCCCCTTGCCTATGTAGAATTTACAGAGAGAGCTACGCAGGGTTTAAAACAAATATATTTTTTTTTTGTCAAGGTAGAATTATTTTAACAGTCACAAAATCAGGAACACAAACTGTATCCTGTATAGGCTAGGTTTCCGTGAGCTAGCAAACCGTGGTTAGCTGAATGCTGGCTAGGTGAATTAATCTTCTTGTTGGAAACTCGCAAAGCTCACCAAATTGTGTCCCGAGCCGGGAAGTAGCCAGCCACAGTTTAGCTCAGCAGGTTGTGTGTGAACCTGGCACGAAAGGTTTTCATTGGTAAAACCAGCAAAATTCAAACTCGGAACTCTGCAAAGAGAGAGAGAAGGAAAAACACTCGAGCGGAAAGGCATTTGGATGGAAGTCCTAAGATCACTTCAGTGGGGGGGGGAAAGCACTTGGATTAAACCTGCATAGGTTGTTTAGGATTGTATTGCACCATCCATCCTTACGGATACAGCTCGAAGACAGGAAGTAGGTTTATGAATTGAGGTTTTGCCCTTGTAAAGCAAAGCAAAATTTTGGATTTGTGTGTGTGTGTGTGTGTAGAAACTCTCTCTTAAAGTGCATGTCTGAATGAGCCAGCCAACAGGTCTACGATGCAGGAAAGTCGCTTCACAAGCCACAAATGACAACAATATATTCGGTCCCGTCCCCCCCCAACAGATCTTAATTTAACCAATCAGCAAATGTCAAGTAATTTGATTCTTACAGATTGATGCAAAATCAGGGTGTTGAATAATGAACAAATGGAAACTTCCTTAGATTAGGAATTAGCAGAACGTAACAACAAATTCCTTACAAAGAGTAGGCTGGTGATACAGGCGGTCCCCGAGTTATAACCGTTCGTTTAGTGGCCATTCGAAGTTAACAACGGCACTGGAAATAGGGACTGGTGACCGTTTTTCACACTTATGACCATTGCAGCTCACGTGATCGAAATTTGAACACTTGGCAATTGGTTCGTATTCATGACGGCCATAGTATCCCGGGGATACGATTCACAACAACAGTGGGGTAAGAAAGATCACGAAATGGAGCAAAACTCACTGAGCACCTTGTATTGCCAAGCGGTGGAAATTTTGGACGACCATTGTGGGGTCGTAAGTCGAGGAATATTTGTATTGCAGAATAGAAATAGAATTTTAACAGTAAAATAGAAATGTGTTGTTCGGGGCTATAAGTCTCTTTCTCGTAAACTTCAGCCCTTTAATTATATTCGCACAATATCTATCCCCGCAAAGCCCCAATTCACAATATCCTAAATCAGGGGTGGGGAACAATGGCTGTTTTATGACTTGTGGACTTCGACTCCCAGAATTCCTGAGCCAGCCATGGATGGCTGGCTCAGGAATTCTGGGAGTCGAAGTCCACAAATCATAAAACGGCCATTGTTCCCCACCTCTGTCCTAAAACCACACGGGAAAAGCCCTATCTAAGCTAAACACAAAATGTTCTAATGGGTTGTGTGAGTCAGCCAGCTTTTAAAACCGCGACACTCCAAATTCCACCGTGCATTTTGAAATTATTATTTTTTGCTGGGGAGGGGGGCATTTGCGTCAGAAGCGCAGAGGGGCTTCTGGGTTGGGAAAGATTAGTCGGTGGTATCACCGTTGCCAGTGGTGGGATTCAAATAATTGAATAACCGCTTCTCTGCCCTAATGACCAGCTGGGTAGGCGGGGCTCGGTGGTCGTGGGACCATGTGGGCGCGGCCAACTCGACGTCACTCAGGTGGATGGGCGCTTCGCCTGAGCTGCTACAATGGTAATAAGGGTTAACCGGAGAGGCAGTTTCTGCAAGCAGGGCAATAAGGATTAGACTAGAAACACCAGAATGTTTCCTTCCTGCCTTCCTTACAGGATTAGCCCTGCAAAGTAGAAAAAAAGACAAAACGAGATTTCTTCCAACAACCGGTTCTCCGAACTGCTTAGTAAGTTAACAGCTGGTTCTACCGCATAGGTGCGAACCGGCTGAATCCCACCACTGACTGTTGCCCTGGGGATGCCCATTCGGAAGATCCTTTCATATCCCCGGCAGGAGCTGGAGCGAAGAACGGGAGCTCAACCTTGTCCCATGGCAACTCTCGGGTCTTGGACGCTGGTTTGCTAGCCTCTTGTCCAGGGTCCCGATTGCTCGAGCCCCGCCCTGTGCTCTTATTTGGAAAACGGACATTTGCTTCGAAGTAGGAGCGCTCGAGATAGGTAGCCAGGCATCAAATGCCGCATGAAACACAGAGTGGATGGACGTTTAAATATCAAAGCATTTATAACCATCAAATGCTGTCCTACACACCCACACACCAGGTACCAAATACTGCCCAACGCAGATTCAACTATTGTAAGATCTCGGACACCGATATCATCTATCCCACCAAGGGGAAACTATTGCGAAAACATCCAAAGCAGGTCCCATCGTTAAAATTCCCAGGAGAGAATTAGGAAGAATTTTGCTTTTTTTTTTCCCCTTGTTGAGGGGTGGGGTGGGGAAGGATGGCGAACGAGGAATCATTTTCAGTTCCACAGTAATGCATTTCAAAAAGCTGATTTATACCGGCGAGCAGCAATCGTTTCTCGACATGCTTGTCGTCCTGGGAAGGACAATTGTGTACTTTAAGGAATTCGCATGATGGCCATTTACATAAAGAGCGGCGGGTGAGGGAGAGAAAGGCATTGCTTGGAGATTTCTTCACCCTTTTGTGAAGCGATACAGCGGAGACAGCTTCAAATCCACTTAGGATGAGTAGCTGGCCATCATCATCATCATCATCATTATTATTGTTATCTCTATCGTCTCTAAAAAGGCAGAACTAGGAGGCCGAAATCAGGCTTAAGAGTTCCAACCGACAGGAGGAAGTCGGCAAAGAGTAGTTGCTTGATGCAAAAAATAAAGAGATCCGCAGGTTGAAAGTGGATCAAAGAAAGTTTGGATACGGGCAGGTGGATGAGAAGCCATTGTTGGTTCACTGAATTCCTCCGAATAGAGCCAGCTGCTAACCCGTAACTGAAAAAAAAATGCCTTGATGCAGGTTTTCAGCCAAATATTTCTCTTGAAGAAGCTTGTTTTCAAAAGCAGAACCGTTCTGCTTCTCCGGAACGGCCTCCCGCAGAAGGACCAAGAGAAGGTCCACACCGCAAGGGAGACAAATCGATGGTCTCCTCGATTACTGGAAGCCTCCATGGTTTCTCCACCACGCCCTTGCTTGGCTACTGCTTCACGGTCTTGCTGGGCTCAGACGACTGCCGGACGTCGGTCCATTCCTGCATCGTGCTCTGCAAAGCTTGCGTCTTCTCTTTGTCCACCTGCACGTAGTCAACCTTCTCGTCGGAAGCGACGGACGATGTCGAGGGCTGTCCACAGAAAAGGGAAGAGAGGGGAGAAGTTGGGAAGACGTTCCAGATTTTGCATGGTTTGCTTTTCCATGTAAACCTAATGTCACCCGCTACGGCCGCCAGCCCCGTTTACTGTAGATGGGGAACAGCACTATATAGTGCAAGATATACTAGATTCCAGATGGCACAGGGGACAATTACAATACCTTATTTTATGGAAAGGTTATCCCCTGTCAGAGGCATCTTTGGTTCATAGCAAGGACTATAGGGCACCCCACCTGGTAGCGAGATTCCACCGCAGACATCCCACAAAACTGGGGAAAAGGGGTCCTTCAACTCTTAACTAACTGTAATTCGTAGCTCCCCAGATGCTGTCTCTGTGGTAGGGGGCCGCATGTCAGCTCTGGCCAGCCCAGAGGCCTGGAGCTGCCATTCAGGGGAGAACACTGGGCCAGCTGCCAAGACTCACCATCCCACCTCCACAAGCTGAAGAAACTTCTGCTAACAATCCATGATTAATTTCCAGGTGGTTTTCGCTCTGGCTCCCAAGGTGATGGGTGTGCACAAGCGCGGGGTGCGGTTTATCTTAATTACCAATGTAGCTATAAAAGGTGTTGGGAAGCACAGGGTGGCAGCTCTGACAATTTATTCATTGCCTTAGTGCTTTGTTGGTCAGATCGTGCCGAAGGAAGAATGCAAACTGCATTTACAAACCGTTTCTGTGTTTGGCTGGTTTCATTAACCCTTCGGAACCTGGCACCCAATGTTTTTCCAACTTCGCAACTTCTGGGACTTCAACTCCCAGAATTCCCCAGGCAGCCATGCTGGTTAAAGAATTCTGGGAATTGAAGTCCTCAAGTCTTAAAGTTACCAACCTTGGAAAAAGAAAACTGGTGTGAAGCATCAGAATACAATCCTTTCGAGAAAATGTTTTCTTTTGGTACCCCTCCCCTCAATATTTTATTTAACTAATAAAAAAAAATAGGAGAGATTTTAAAAAAAACCACAACAATTTCAATAGCTTCGACACAGTACATCCTTTACAACAAGAATAGAATATCTTAGAAATGATTGTACTGAGTTTATGTTGTTGGAGGTGCAGTGACACGAATATTTCAGTAAGGAGCAATTATATGTCGAGCTAGTTTGGTGTAGTGGTTAAGGTGCTGGCCTAGAATCCAGGAGATGGTGAGTTCTAGTCCCGCCTTTGGAATGAAAGCCAGCTGGGTCACCTTGGGCCAATCACCAGCAAAATGTGAATTATAGTCCTGTCTTAATGGGTCCTGGTCATTGGCCCAAACTCACCCAGTCAGATTTCATGCCTAAGGCGGAACTAGAACTCATAGTCTCCTGGTGATTGGCCCAAACTCACACTGTCAATTTTCGTGCCTAAGGCGGGACTAGAACTCATCATCTCCTGGTGATTGGCCCAAAGTCACCCAGTCGGATTTCATGCCTATGGCAGGACTAGAACTCATAGTCTCCTGATCATTGGCAAAACTCACACTGTCAATTTTCGTGCCTAAGGCGGGACTAGAACTCACCATCTCCTGGTGATTGGCCCAAACTCACTCAGTCAGATTTCATGCCTAAGGCAGGACTAGAACTCATAGTCTCCTGGTGATTGGCCCAAACTCACACTGTCAATTTTCGTGCCTAAGGCGGGACTAGAACTCACCATCTCCTGGTGATTGGCCCAAACTCACCCAGTCAGATTTCATGCCTAAGGCAGGACTAGAACTCATAGTCTCCTGGTGATTGACCCAAACTCACCCAGTCAGCTTTCATGCCCAGGTCTAGAACTCACCGTCTCTTGGTGATTGGATCAAACTCACACCGTCAGCTTTCGTGTCTAAGGTGGGACTAATACTTACTCCATCGTGGTGATTGGCCCAAACTCACACTGTCAATTTTCGTGCCTAAGGTGGGACTAGAACTCACCGTCTCTTGGTGATTGGCCCAAATTCACCCAGTCAGCTTTCACGCCTAAGTTGGGACTAATACTTACTCCATCGTGGTGATTGGCCCAAAGTCACCCAATCGCCTTCCATGCCTAAGGCAGGACTAGAACTCGCTGTCTCCTGGTTTCTAGCCTGCCGCCTTTATCATGATATCAAACTGGGTTGAGTTTGGGGCCCTTGTTGAGTTTGTCACTCAAGACTGGCAGAATTTCCATGCCGAGCTGTTGGGATTGGCTGAAAAGATTTCAGAACCTGGAACGTACCTTTCGGTGGGGCCCAGGTGAGCTGGGCTGAAAGTCCAAAGCCAGGTAATCAACACTCATGCTGCTCTTCTTTTGGGCCGGGCTACTTTTCCCACTTGGAATAGGGGAGGCAGAAACCGGGTTTTGCTAAAATGATAGCAATTAGGAGCCATCAGCCAAGCAGCAGCAAAAGACACATGTAAGCAATCAGTCAAAATTCCCATTATTTCTAAAGGAGTGGAGGGTGGAAGAGAGAGAAAGAGAAGGAGAGATAGTAGGAGAGGAAGAAGAAGTGTGGAGGAGAGGTAGGGGAAGAAGAAAGAGGTAAGGAGAGGTGGGAGGAAGGGAGAGAAAAAGAAGGAGAGGAGGGAGGAAGAGAAAGAAAGAGAAGGAGAGAGGGTAGGAAAGAGAAGAAAGAGGGTAGGAGTAGGGGAGAGGTAAGGGAAGGAAGAAGGGGATGGAGAGGAGGAAGGAAGGAAGTAGAGAAGGAAGGGAGGGAGAAAAGAAAAGAAAGAGAAAACAAGGTGGTGTCATAGCAGGTGCGAAGGATGGTAAACAAAGCATTCCAAACTATACCTTATAACCTCTTAAATGGAATAATAATAATAATAAAATAAGAATGGCAAAGAAAAAGAATAACTATGTGAATGTATACCTATAACTGTATGTAAGAGAATAAATGACAGTAAAAATATAAAGCACAATATAGGTAAATAATATTTGGTCATAAGTAGCTAAGTATAAATAAATAAAGAATTGTAAATAAAAATGGATAATGAATAAGGAGATTATGAACTCAAGATAGAAATGTATAGAAGGGAAAACACTAACTGCAAAGAAACCGATTTAAAACTGCTGTATGATATACGATGGAACTTATTGTTCCTATGTTGTTTTTAAGTCATGTGTTCGTTTCTGTTGATGTGCTTATGTGTTTAAAATAAATTTTTAAATATTTTTTATATTATTGTCCTCCGCGAGCTGCACTGGCTACCAATTGGTCTCCGGACGCAATTCAAGGTGCTGGTTATTACCTTTAAAGCCCTACATGGCTTAGGGCCAGCGTATCTGCGAGACCGCCTACTGCCACATAACTCCCAGCGGCCGGTGAGATCCCACAGATTGGGCTCCTTCAGATGCCGTCAGCCAGACAATGTCGGCTGGCGGCTCCCCAGAGGAGAGCCTTCTCTGTGGCTGCTCCGACCCTTTGGAACGAACTACCCCCAGAGATCCGGACCTTATCCACTCTCATGGCCTTCAGGAAAGCTGTTAAAACCTGGCTATTCCGGCAGGCCTGGGGCTGTTGATCTCACTGTTTGAGGTCCAGCCCCGATTAGAACGAATGTGTGTGTTGTGATTTTAAATCTGTCTTTTTTTATTTCTTTTTTTTTCCTTTTCTTTTTGTAAGCCGCCTGGAGTCCTTCGGGATTGGGCAGCATATAAATTTTATTAATAAAATAAAATAAAATAATAAATAAATCCAGAGGTGGTATTTGCCGGTTCTCCAAACTATTCAAAATTTCCACTGCCGGTTCACCAAAACCGGCCCGAACAGGCTGAATACCCCCTCTGAGACAAACCCAAAAATAGAAAGAAGCTTCCATAAAGACTTACCATGGCCACATAATTTTCTTCACTATCTCCTGAGTCGGTGCTGGTGATGCTCTGGGTTGAGGTGGGACGACAGTATTGAGAAAGGTTGGAGTTGAAGGCCTGGCTGAAATGAGAACATCCCGAGGAAAAGTCACCAGGAGTCAGAAGAACAAGAGTTAGAAGGTGTTGAAATACAGTGTTTGTGTGTTTTATGCAACAACAGCAGCAATACTCAGTAGAATCAGAGTTCTGAGTTGTCAGATTTGCAAACAAAAGCATTGTGGTAGCTGTGTTACTGGCCATTGTTGTCTTTTATTCTGTTGCAGTCTTAGCAATAGCAATAGCAGTTCGACTTATATACCGCTTCATAGGGCTTTCAGCCCTCTCTAAGCGGTTTACAGAGTCAGCATATTGCCCCCCCAGTCTGGGTCCTCATTTCACCCACCTCGGAAGGATGGAAGTCTGAGTCAACCCTGAGCCGGTGAGATTTGAACCGCCGAACTGCAGATAACAGTCAGCTGAAGTGGCCTGCAGTGCTGCACTCTAACCACTGCACCACCTCGGCTCTTTATAAGTCTTCTTTCTGTTGCTGTATCTTGCATCTATTTCTTAGTCTGTTATGACTGGGCCCATAACCTGTTAGAAATTCTGTATAGAGCCCTACAGAATTTCTAGCAGAAGGGACCTTGGAGGTCTTCTAGTCCAACCCCCTGCTCAGTCAGGAGATTGTACTGTTCCCGACAAATGGTTGTCTAACCTCCAGTGTTGGAGCACCCACAACTTCTGGAGGCAGGTTGTTCCACTGGTTGGATTCCTCCTCTGTTCTAGGTTGGTTCTCTCCTTCATTCGTTTCCACCCATTGCTTCCTATCCTGCCTTTAGGACTCGAGAGAGTTGTCAGAAATCCTATCTGCCAAGCGTGGAGTAGATGGACAGGCATAACCAAGTTTTCGGTGGGGAAACTGTGAGCATCTTAGACCAAACCAATTCCGAAAATGCTAGAGAATTCCTGGAAGCGTGGCACATTCAAACAAGACAATCAAAAACCCAAAAGGAAATAAACAGAATAACAGAATAGCAGAGTTGGAAGGCACTCTGGAGGTCTTCTAGTCCAATCCACTGCTCAAGCAGGAAACCTTACACCATTTCTGGCATATGGTTGTCCAATCTTGTCTTAAAAAGAGACCAAAATACTTCCCCACCAGCAATTGACACCCAAATGAGCAAAGATTAACACTAGACTAACAATCAAGTAAACAATTACCACAATCCAGTGACGTGCGGTGAGGTTTATGGCTGGTGAGGCAGCAATTTTTTTAGACTTGTGGACTTCAACTCCCAGAATTCCATAGCCAGGCATGCTCAGTTCCGATTTAAAGCAACAGGATTTGTTTTTCTCCTTTGCTAAATAAGTTTCCTTCTTTCTTTTTCTTTTTCTTCTCCCTTCCTCGCCTTCCTCCCTCTCTCTCTCCCTCTCTCAAACACACACACATACATAAAGTTTGCACCAGGAGGATGAAGTTTGAATTCCTCCCCCTCCCTCCGACCCACATGTACCTTTTCCAGCTATTTCAGAGAGGATTTCAACTCTGCTCTTGCCTGTCATCATGAAAAGGAAAAAAAATGTAAAAGGAAAAAGGCGAGAGCTGAGGTCAGGCTGAGCTAGTTGCTGCCAGAGTCACCGTGGATGACTCTGCTTAACTGTTTAAAAAAGCCTCTAAAAAGCGCCCTCTACAGGAGGAGGCAGGAGAACGACGTGCCTCACCTACGTCAGGAATTTTTCGGCTTTTAACCCTTGCTTGACTCTGCTCAAGTGATCATAAAATGCCTAAAGTCAGACTAGATGAGGCACGTCGTTCTCCTGCTTCCCTCTGTAGAGGGCGCTTTTTAGAGGCTTTTTTAAACAGTTAAGCATTAAGCAGAGTCATCCACGGTGACTCTGGCAGCAACTAGCTCAGCCTGACCTCAGCTCTTGCCTTTTTCCTTTTACATTTTGTTTCTTTTCATAATGACAGTGGTGAGGCTCTGCCTCCCCCTGCCTCCCCTGACTGCACGTCCCTGCCACAATCAAGGAACTACTATCTATGGCAAATGATGTAGGGTCCTGCTTGGGCAGGGGGTTGGATGAGGGGGCCCCAACCTTTTGGGCCTCAGGGACCACTAAATTCATAATTTTAAATCTCGCGGACCACTAATAGGATCTGCCTAATGATCGGCTGGGTGGGCGTGGCTAGGTGGTCATGAGACTGGGTGGGCGTGGTCAACTCGATGTCACTCACGTCAAGGGGCACCTCGCCAGCCTCTACTCGCCTCTCCCTTCCCAGCCACTCCTTGCCTCTCCGCCCGGGCTCCTTAGGGCCCCAAGAGGAAGCAGTTGCTGGAGCTAAGCAGCCACCAGGAGAAAGAGTTGGCAAAACAGTTCAAATTGAATCTGACCAAGAAGGAGGCTCTGCAGAAGCTCCTCACTGAGGACTAGGAGCATAGGCTTTCCAAGCAGAGGGAAGACCTGCAGGAGTTCAAGGCCAGGTGCTGGCACCTGGAGACTCAGCGGGCTGAGATGGTCAGCCAGTTCCAGGCCATGATGCAGTCCCACTGGAACGAGGCCCTCCAGGTCTTCGCCACCAGCGGCTCTTCCCTCCAGCCTTCGCCCAAAGCCCCCCACCAGGAGGTTAAAGCAGACCCCAAGTTGTAATTTCTGCCCTCTCCCGACCTCCCCGAAGGGGGAGACTCTCTGTGATTCATTGCACGTATCCATCCCAGGGGCCGTAGTTTGAAAACCCCCGATTGAATAAAAAATATGCAAATAATTTTTCTGCGCACCACCCACATTTTCTCACAGGCCACCAGTGGTCCACGGACCACCAGTTGCTTACTGCTGGACTACAAGACCTCCAAGGTCCCTTCTAACCCCGTTATTCTGTCTTTTGAAACAATGGCTGGCTTCTGATTTCATACCAAGCTCTATATGGGGATCGGGTGGGTCTGCCTTGGGGATGATGTGTGAACTCATCCCCCGTGGCTTGCAAATTCTGGGCTTAGCACAATGTCTGAGCTGGTGGACCGTGGGTGATTCAACAACGCTGACCTCACCAAGAGACAAGCCCACCCTTTCTCCTCCCAGACAATGGACTGTAATCTGAATTAGGGCATGAGAAATTGTCTGCAGCCGAACAGACAGTTCCATTCAACGGTTAATGGGTGGACTGCTAGCTCAGCCCCAGGGGAGGGGGGCTCCCTGTATTCGAAGGGTCGGGGGCTGATTTAGCATTAACCCGAATGCGCTTTGGGGGAATCTGGCAGACCCAGGCCCTGTATTCTTAAAACAGCTGAGTATCTTCCCACAATTGGGCCTTTGCTCTTCGCTGCTACCCCACAATGGCAGGAAAAGATTGACTCCGTTTAAGGCAGCGGTTACCAACTGGTGATCGGTGAATCACGGGTCGTACGCGAGAAACTTTCGGTGGTCCGCAGAAAAATTACTTGCATTTTTTTATATTGCACTAAATCAAACTACGGTCCCTGGGATGGATACGTGAAATGAACGCTTGTAAAGGCCTAAGGCAGAACTAGAACTCACCATCTCCTGGTGATTGGCCCAACATCGCCCAGCCACTTTCATGCCTAAGGCTGGACTAGAACTCACCATCTCCTGGTTTCCAGTAATCATGATTAAACCTCTTTGAAAAAACAATGCAGTATTCTACTCACCCAGGTCTGGACCACGATTTTGTGACTGGCGATTTAAAGGGCAGTTCATCGATGACCGAATTGCCCCGGAGGTCAAGCGGGGTTGGTTTGCTGGAGGAGAAAGAGAATCACAGTTAGGCTGAAGAGCTCCTTAAGGCTCCATGAGCTGAAATTATGAACAGTATCAAAGCATCCTTCCAGCCACCCTACCTTCAACCACCCATCCATTCATCCTCCATCCCTCAGTCCTTCTTTTCATTATCCATCCATCCACCCACCCATCATTCCTCCTCCCTATTTCCTCCAATAATCCATCCATCTCTTCCACCATCCATCCATCCACTCATCACCCATCCATCTTTTCCAACATTCATCCATCAGTCCACCCATTCATCCTTCTTTTCATCATCCATCCATCCTTCTTTTCATTGATGCATCCATCCATCCTTCTTTATAACATCTATCCATACTTCCATCCATCCATCTAATCATCCATCCACCTATCCTTCTTTTCATCATCCATCCATCCATCCATCCATCCATCCACCCATCTGTCCACCCACTCGTTCTTCTTTTCATCATCCATCCATCCTTCTTTTCATTGATACATTCATCCATCCATATTTCTTTTCATTGTTCAGCCATCCATCCTTCTTTATAACATCTATCCATATTTCCATCCATACATCTATCCTTCTTTTCATCATCCATCCATCTATCTTTTCCAGCATCCATCCACCCATCTGTCCACCCACTCATTCTTCTTTTCATCATCCATCCATCCTTCTTTTCATTGATACATTCATCCAGCCATATTTCTTTTCATTGTTCATCCATCCATCCTTCTTTATAACATCTATCCATATTTCCATCCATCCATCCATCCATCCATCCATCCATCCATCCATCCATCCATCATTCTTTTCATCATCCATTCAGCCATCCTTCCTTATATCATCCATCCATCCATCCATCCACCCACCCACCCACCCACCACCCACCCACCCTCCTTTTCATCATTCATCCATCCACATCCACCCACTCATCCATCCATCCATCCATCTATCCATCCATCTATCTTTTCCAACATCCATCCACCCATCTGTCCACCCACTCATCCTTCTTTTATCATCCATCCATCCATCCATCCATCCATCATTCTTTTCATCATCCATTCAGCCATCTTTCCTTATATCATCCATCCATCCACCCACCCACCCACCCATCCTTTTCATCATTCATCCATCCACATCCACCCATTCATCCATCCATCTCTTGCACCATCCATCCACCCTTCATTTATTCATCTATCTTTTTGAGCATCCATCCATCCACCCATTCCATCCTTCTTTCATTCATTCATTATATCCATCTTCGAGCATGCATCCACCCACTCACCCATCACCCACCCAAGTCTTCACCTTTCCGATCAGGCTTAAGGTTGCGGTTAATGGGGTGGGGGCTGGATTTCACTCATCCGCCTCAAGGGCTGAGTGCTGCTCCCTTTCTGAGCTGGGAAGGTGGAGGAGGCGTGGGCATCATGTCCAGGTGGTGAGGCCCAGGACTCATGGGGATGTAGAGGTGCTGGGAGCTGCCGTTGGAGCGCTCCATGTTCTGCAGGAGGGAAGAACCTGGGTTCATGGGGACATAGTTGTCTTCGGAGTCTGCGCTATGGGAACGAGCCACAACCGTTTTGTTCTGCTGGGAAAGAAATAAGAAAGTTGAGTCAGAAGAGGGACCTTAAGAAAACATTCCATTCCTAGAGTGGTAAGGCAGCCTGAATTTTAGCTTTGCTTGTTTAAGACAAGTTTCTAGTCCTTAAGACTCTAAACCAGTGGTAACATTCAAATTATTTACTACCGGTTCTGTGAGCATGGCTTGGTGGTTAGGTCCTGTGACTGAATGGGTGTGGCCAACTCAATGCCACTCATGCCCACGCCCACTGAGTCACATGCCCCCACCACCACCAAGCCACGCCCAGAGAACCCGGGTAGGAAAAATGTGTGTATGAGTTTGTCCCAGAGGTGGGTTCCTACAGGTTCGCACCGGTTCGGTAGAACCGGTTCGTCAAATCTACAGAACTGGTTAGAAGAGGTTCCACCAGTGGACCCGGAAAGCAGGCCACACCTACAGAAGAGGTTCCAACATTTTTTTGAAACCCACCACTGGTTTGTTCACAGCTGCTCCCTTTATGGTCCTCCCACAACCACACCTCCCTCTCTGGGTCTACCTTAAAGGGACAGGCTGCAGCAGCTCTGCTGTGAATGGAGGGAGAAACGTTCGGATTGTCTCTGCTGCATTTAACGTTGAATTCTGTGGCAGTGATAATCCGAACGTTTTTCCCTCCATTCACAGCTTCCTCCATTCACAGCAGAGCTGCTGCTCCCTTTATGGTCCTCCCCCGGCCCCCCCCTCCCTCCGGGGACTATCTTAAAAGGACAGGTTTGCAGCAGCTCTGCTGTGAACGGAGGGAGAACGTTCGGATTGTCTCTGCTGCATTTAACATTTAATTCTGTGGCAGAGACAATCTGAACGTTTTTTTCCTCCTTCTCCTTCTTTCTTCTCCTGCCCCCTCTCCTTCTTTTTCTTTCCTCCTCCTCCTCCTCCTCCTCCTCCTCCTCCTCCTCCTCCTCCTCCTCCTCCTCCTCCATTTTCAAGGGGGAAAAAAACCCCAAGAAAGTCCAGTTGCCTTTTGAAAAAAACATCTTTGGGACAACCATGACCTGGATGGCTGAGAATATCCACAGGCCTTTAACAAGCAACCTGGGATGTTTCTTGGAAGGCTCCTCAAAACTCACCAGATACGAACTGGCTCCCATGAGATTCGTAGACTCGGCCGATGGCCCCGGGCCGCTGACGCTGGGCTGAGGATATTCATAGGTTTCACAGGAAGACGCTGGAATCAAAAGCAGGAAAAGTGAACATGAGGAGAGAGCAAGTCGGCTGAGATGTTCCCCTCATGCAGCGTTGGAGATCAGCAAAGGTCATTTTCGTCAGCGTTTCTCGACCTCGACAAGTTGAAGATGGTGTAGACAGGCCTACTTGGGCGGTGTGTGTGTATGTGTTGGACTAGATGACCTACAAGGTCCCTTCCAACAGGGGAGGGATTGAAAATTTTTAGCAACTGGTTGCTGTGTGGGCGTGGCCATGGTGGGCGTAGCTGGAAATGGGACTTCCTGAACTTCTGGGAGGCCTGATTTTTCGCCCTCCCACAGCCTCCGCGTGGGCCCTGCACTTACCTGGCATCCAAAATGGGCCATGTGGAGACTCCTGGGAGGGGTGCGGGGGGTGGGCGAGGCCAGCCAGTCCTTTCAACTACCAGTTCGGCGAACCGCATGTAAAATTAGCAGCCGGTTCACCCGAACTGGTCCGAACCGGCTGGATCCCACCCCTGCTTCTAACTCTGTTAATCTGTATCAAGACATCTGGCTGGGTGGGGAATTCTGGCAGTTGAAGACCACATATTGTCAAGCTGCCAAGGCTGAGAATCACCTCCTCCTCCTCTGTCCCTCCTTTCCTCTTCCTCCTCCCCTCTTTCTTTTTCCTTCTCCTCCTTCTTTCTTCCTTGGAGGTCTTCTAGTCCAACCCCCTGCTCAAACTGAAAACCCTATGCCGTGCTGGACAAATGGCTGTCCAGTCTCTTCTTGAAAAACCTCCCGGGATGGAGCTACCTCGGTGTAACCTGCAGTTCTCCACCGCCGGCAGGGTGTTCCTTCGGGGAATGGTGGTGACGGTCGGACTCATGCTGAGGCCTTCGCTGTCCACCAGGCGTTGTTGGGGGCTGCCCCAGCGGGATTCCGCCTGGCCCGGCTTGGGAGGTCTTGGGGGAGGCGTCGCCACCGCGTCACTCGAAGCCACCGCCAAGGCATTATGGTTTTTGTCCAGCGTGAAGGTCCTCGGGATCTGGTAAATGGACAGAGGGGTGCCCGGCACGTCGTAGGAATCTGTGGAAAGCTCCCCGAAGTCTTTGCAAAGCATGCTGTTGGGGGTCTTGAAGGTGTAGACCTCCTCGCTATCCGATGTCTCCGAGCCGGTGAGGCTGGCTTTGGTGTGGGCGTAGCAGCCGAAGCTCCTGGGCAAGTCGTAAGCGCTGTCCCGGAGCTCCGAGTTGTGCCGGTTGGGTTTGGGCAAGCTGTAGAAACCGTGGAGCTGCCCGCCTAGCCCGTTGACGCAATGCCCGTTCTCCTGAGACAATTTCTGAACCGACGGGTCGCTCCGCATGAAGAAGCGGGTGGCTTGCGAGAAGCTGGCGCTCCTGCAATGAAAGAAGAAGGGGAGGAAGAAGAAGAAGGATTACTTGATTGATCACCAGAGCCCGTTGGGTCTCGTGCAGTGATGGCTAAGCCTTTTCTCCCCGTGTGCCAAAATCAAGTGCACACCCACGCCCATAATACAATGCGCCACGCCCCTGCACACATGACATAATGCAATGCGCCCCGCCCCTGCGCATGTGACCCACTGTGCATGTAACCCCTTGCGCATGTGCATACAACCACCCTGTGCTCCTTGCGCATGCGTGCTTCAGCTGCTACGCCCACACATTGTCAAGCTGCCACACCAATTGGCAGCTTGACGATGTGTGGACTACAACTGCCAGAATTCCCCAGCCAGCCAGATGTCTTGATGCAGATTAACAGACTTGGAAGCAGGGGGATTCAGCCGGTTCGGTAGTTGAAAGGACTAGCTCATCGTTTCAAAGCCGAAGAGCCAGCACTATCCAAAGACGTCTCCGTGGTCATGTGTCCGGCATGACTAGATGCCGAAAGCGCACGGAATGCTGTTACCTTCCCACCAAAGGTGGTTCCTATTTTTCTACTTGCATTTTTTACGTGCTTTTGAACTGCTAGGTTGGCAGAAGCTGGGAGAAGTAACAGGAGCTCACTCCGTTACGCAGCGCTAGGGATTCGAACCGCCGAACCGCCGGTCTTTCTGATCGACAAGCTCATTGTCTTAGTCCCTGAGCCACCGCGTCCCTTTTAGCTAAAGATGAAAAAGAATGATTGATTAAACCAAGGGTTACCTTGTATTTTCCGATTTCTGGCTCATGCACTGGTGTAGAAAGAGATAGTCTTGGGGGCACTGGTGGAGAGGGTGCTCCGGATGTGATTGGAAGGCGACTCGAACGTGAAGAGGGTGGGCTGGCTAGAGTGCGAAGGAGCCGAGGTTTTCCGTTCCCGCAACAACCGTTGGTTGGAGCCGCTGAACTCGGCTGGGGGATGAGCGAGGAGCGTGACTCACAAGAGGGACATTTCGTAAGGATTCTGCCCAGGAGGGAAAACAACAATAACAGAGAAGTTACTATCAAAGTGAATAGTACTAAGTGGCGGTTGATTTGAGTCTGTACTTTCCCAAGACTTAGAATAACTTTACCATTACTGATGTTATGCGTAAATAAATTGACTCAGGCAATCCACTGTATAATTAAGCACTTATATAAGTTAAATAAAAACTTATTTTTTAAAATAACAGTGACAATAAAGTTTGTTGTCACTTTAAAGGTACACTAATCGGGCAAACCATTGTCCAATCTCTTCTTAAAAAACCTCCAGTGATGGATCACCCACAGCTTCTGGTGGCAAGCTGTTCCACTGGTTAATTGTGTGCTCCCTGTTAGGAAGTTTCTCCTTATTTTTAGGTTTGCTTCTCTCCTTGATTGGTTTCCATCCATTTTTGCCCTGTCTTCCGATGCTTTGGAAAATAAGTTAATCCCCCCCTCCTTCCTCTTCTTTGGGGCAGCCCCTCAATATTGGAAGACTGCTATCATGTCACCCCTGGTCCTTCTTTTCATTCAATGAGACAGGCCCATTCCATGTACCCATCTCCAATTAAAGCAGCATTAGTCAGCAGGAAATATGGAAAACTGCCAAAGAGGAGAAAGGATTGTGTGTTTTTCATCTCATCGCCCTCTTTCCATTAAGGGTCACGATTCAACAACATTTGGGATGCTGCCATGATGCAAAGCTGATGTCAAGTGAGCTTCCTGGAATCCACTCCCTCCCCCAATTTCTATCACACTCAGAAAGGGATATTAATAAACCTTGCTGACTAATTTCTGCCTAGCCGTGCCTCCCACCGATGTTCAACTGTTATCTTTTATGACGTCAGCGGGAGATTAAAAGGGGAGAAAAAAAATATATTCTTGTTTCTATAGCTCACAGTTAAGGGACGCACAGAGAGACTTCGTATCTCTGCTTTCAAGCCAGTGCGTTATGCTCTAAGAATTTAAATAGCCTCATTTCGTCCCTGCTTGTTATATTGCCCCGATAAAGCTGCTATTAACGGTGGTTATGTGCCTGCTTTATATATATATATATATATGTGTGTGTGTGTGTGTGTGTGTGTGTGTGTGTGTTTATTTGTGCTGATAAATAAATAAAGGGAGACTAGTATAGATCTATTTCAAGCTATTTAGCTCTCATCAGCTAGCCATAACCTTACTGGGATTTGAACCTGGGCTATATTGCACACTAGGCAATATATATATAAGATAAGAGCCTGCGGCCTAATGGCTAAGATCTCTGCCTAGTGTGCCTAGTATGCCATATAGCCCAGGTTCAAATCCCAGTAAGGGTATGGCTAGCTGATGAGAGCTAAATAGCTTGAAATAGATCTATACTAGTCTTCCCTTTATTTATTATCAGCACAAATTAAAAAAAACAAAAAAAACACACAAATATAACAAAGGCAACAGTAAAAATATTGGGTTTCTGTCGTGATGGACTCTTGTGATGAGCCGAAGGACAGATGATGGAAGCAGTTAGCTTCCTCCCATAATTGGGGCTTACAGGGGTTGTAAATATATATATATATATATACATATACATTATATATATATATATATATATATAATTATATATATATATATATGTCATATTTATGCTGATAATAAATAAATCAATATGACAAATATAACAAAAGGCAACAGTAAAAAATATTGGGTTTCTGTCTGGATGGTCTCTTGTGACGAGCTGAAGACAGAGAGTGGAAGTGTGACCTTCCTCCCATATTTGGGCATACCAGGGGTTGTGACTTTAAAATATGATATATAAATAAAGTTTTTTTTATTTTTTCATTTTCATAACACATAACCAGATGTCTACTATTACATAACCAACATCGTATTTATACTATGAAATGTTTACATCAATTCGTTTTGCCATCAACTCCCAAAAACAAATTATTGGCTCTTCTGCTCTCCATACAGCATTATTTGTACCGTTATCCATCACTTCTTCTGCCTCTTTCCTCATCATCCCTACCTCCTTTCTTCCCCCTGTTGTCCTTCTCTACTTCCCCTTCCTCTCTCCTTCTCTTCTCTCCCCTTTCCACTCCTCCTTTCTCTCCTCCTATTCCCCCTTGCCCTTTCTCTTACCCCTCTCTTCTTCCCTTACCTCTCTCCTCTACTTCCCACTCTTCATTCTCATTTACTTGGTGTATTTCAACCTCTGAGCGAGCTCCCTTTTGTGTTGATGGCATTTGTAATTCCTTTTCAATATACATATTAATTTTAACTTATATCTTCCCTCTCCTTTTTAAAA
>NC_045546.1:3880077-3950421 GCF_009769535.1 Thamnophis elegans
TCCTTTCCAATTTCTCTTCTTTTCTTTTCTTTTCCATATCTTCTCTCTCCCTCCCTTCTTTTTCTTCTCTTTCCTTTCTCTCTCTTCCTTCCCCTCTTCCCTTCCCTTCTTTCCTTTCCATATCTCTCTTCCTTTCCATATTCTCTTCTCCTCTCCTCCTCTTTTCCCTTCCCTTATCTTCCTTTCCATATTCTCTTCTCTTCCTTTCCATATTCTCTTCTCCTCTCCTCCCTCTCTTCCCTTCCCTTCCTTTCCATATTCTCTTCTCCTCTCCTCTTTTCCCTTCCCTTCTCTTCCTTTCCATATTCTCTTTCCTCTCCCTCTCTTCCCTTCCCTTCTTTTTCTATTCTCTTTCCATATTCTCTCCTCTCCTCCTCTTTTCCCTTCCCTTCTCTTCCATTCTCTTCTTCTCGTCTCTTTTCTTCTTTCCATTCTTCTCTTCTCCCCCTTCTTCTCTTCCCTTCTCTTCCTTCCTATTTTCTCCTTCTCCTCTCTTCCTTTCCATCTTCTTTTCCTTTCTCCTCTTTTCCCTTCTCTCTCTCCTTTCCATATTTTCTTTCTCCTCCCTCTCTTCTTCCCTTCTTCCTTTCCATATTCTCTTCTCTCCTTTCCATATTCTCTTCTCTCCTCCTCCTGCTTTCCCTTCCCTCCAAGGTCCCCTTCCAACTCTGTTATTCTCTTCTCTTCCTTTCCATATACTCTTCTCTTCTCGTCTCTTTTCTTTCTTTCCATATTCTCTTCTCCCCTCCATTCTTTTCTCTTCCCTCTCTTCCTTTCCATATTTCTCCTCTCCCCTTCCCTTCCCTTCCCTTCCCTTCCCTTCCCTTTTCTTCCTTTCCATATTCTCTTTTCCTCTCCTCTCCTCTCCTCTCCTCTCCTCCCCTCCCCTCCCGCTCCTCTCCTCTCCTCTCCTCTCTTCTATCCTCTCTTCTCTTCTCTTCCCTTCCAACTCTGTCATACTGGATTGGTCTTCAGGGAGAACTGCTTGCATTGGGATTCTGCTAAGAACAAAGTGTTAGATTTCCCGGCCCGAATTTTTGTTTCTTCCCATTCTTAAACTCCCTTTTTATGAGCCTTCATTCGGGGTCGTGTTTTTTTTAAAAATCCTTTCTTCTGGCTTTAAAAGGAGAGCTTCTATCCAGAGGCGTGTTTCACAGGGGTTTACCACCAATTCGCCCCGTGTGCACGCTCACTTCATAAACATACACACGGCCTTCCACGCATTCGCTTTATTTGCGGCACATGGCTTGCACCGCATGCACACGGCTTTGAAAATGTGGCTAAATAGGACGACATAGAGCTGGGGCAGGTGGGCGGGGGCGCACCCGCAGGTCACCACTACGAGTTCACCTGAACCTGTCCGAACTGGCTGCAGCCTATCTCTGGTCATAAGCAGGGGTGTGCTGCTAAGGGTTCGCCCGGGTTTGGGAGAAGCTGTAGCTAACATTATGGCCAATTTGGAGAACCTCCAAATCCCACCCCTGGCTCGCCCACCACGACTCACCCCTCCCAGGAGTCTCCACATGGCCCATTTGGATGCAAGGTACCGTATTTTTTTGGAGTATAAGATGCACCTTCCCCCCGCCAAGGGTGAAAATCTGGGTGTGTCCTTATACACCGAATACAGCATTTTTGGCCTCCGAAAACCTCACCTCCTTCACAAAATGGATGTGCAGAGGGTTTGGGAGGACTGCAAAGTGCTCCTGAGAGCTGGGAAGGGCAAAACGAGCAAAAAATGGGCCATTTTTTTGCTCGTTTTTGTCCCCCCCAACCCCCAGGAGCCCTCTACAAGCCCCTAAAGGCTATGCATGCCCTTTTTCTGGAAAGAAACGGGCCATTTTTTGCTCGTTTTTGTCCCCCCCAACCCCCAGGAGCACACTGCAGATATCTCAAACTCTCTGCATGCCCCGTTTTCCACAAAACATGAGGCATGCAGAGGGTTTGGGAGATCTGCAGAGTGCAAAAAACTTTTTTTTTTTAAAATTACTTCTTCAAAATCTCGGTGCGTCTTATACCCCGAAAAATATGGTAAGTGTGCTGTTTCTATCTCTTAGTATCTCTTTTTCTCCCCCAAAGTCTTCATGAGGAAGAGAGAACGGGTAGAAGGATCTGTCAGAAGCTGAAGGCATGTTCCTTGGTGTCTCCTGTGGACAGACATCCGTCCGCCAGCAAAACCCTGGTGGAAGAAATGTTCGGCGGCAAAATTAAACCAAGATCCGTTGTCTGAAGTGCCTACAGGTCTCCTCCAGAGAAGAAGCCTTCACAGATCTCTCCTTGGCATTTCCCCCTGCGGAGGACCACCAGGTTGGACTTATCAGCAGTGCGTTAATTGGGTCTGGAGAAGAAACCGCTCCTGAGATCTCTCAGTCAAGGATCCAGACTCAAAGCAAGCTAAAGGATTTGCCAGCTAGGTCAGGGATCTTGAGGGCCCCTGAGGAGAATCCTTCTAAGCATGCACTGAAGGAAGTAGTCGGCTCAAACTTTGAAGAGACCTCTCTCCCCTTGGCGCCTGAAAGAGACGTCGTTGATGTGAAACCCCTCAAAGAATCTGACCTGGCTTTACACAAGGAAGCTTCTGGTTGTCGGGCCTCCAGATCCGTTCCAGATTTGATAAATTATTTCTTATCACCTGAGATGCTCACCGCCGAGAACAGGTACCACTGTGAGAACTGTGCCTCCCTTCAAGATGCCGAGAAGCTGACCGAGCTGACGGAGGGACCTCACTACCTCATCCTCACCCTGTTGAGGTTCTCCTTCGACCTAGGAACGATGAAAAGGAAGAAGATCCTTGACAACGTCTCGGTTCCATTGATGCTGAAGCTGCCCGTCCTGGTGCCTTCTGACCAAGCGAGGACGTCAGGGTGGACTTCGTCCTGCAAGGACTTTGCTTCGGTGGTGTACGATCTCTGTAGCGTGGTAGTCCATTCTGGGGTGTCCTCAGAAAGCGGCCATTACTACTGCTATGCCAGGGAATGCAAGGATGCGGCCATGGAGAGCCTTTTTAAGGACAACGCTTGGAACATGGCAAAGTCTACGGATGTCGAGATCCAGTGGTACATCTTTAACGACACCAGGGTCTTCTTCTCGTCATTTGAATCTGTGAGCAACGTCACCTCCTTCCTGCCGAAAGACACGGCTTATCTGCTATTCTACCGACAGAGAGCAAGGCAGGCCTCGCACGGAGCCGGTCCGGAGCCCAGCTGGACAAACGGAAACTTACATTCTCCGGATAAAAACTTGATGGACACCATCGCCAAAGATAACATCTTATTCTTGCAGGTAACATGGCTTCCCACCATCATTTCTTTTGGGGTTTCTCCCTCCCTCCCAGTTAAAAGTCTGTAGGGATTCTCCGTCCTCCAGGTCTTGTTGTCCCGAAGGTGCTTTTTCTGGAAGCAACTGGCCTTTCTTGTTTCTTTTTCTTTTGAAGATGTTTCACTTCTCATCCAAGAAGCTTCTTCAACTTTGACAGGATAGTGGGGAATGGAAGGATTTACATTCCTTGCAGACAGCTGGTCATTTGCATCCTTTTAGAGGGTCATTGAGGCTACCTGGAGCTTTACCTGTGTCCTCAGGGTCACCTGAGTGGTGAAATGGTTCCTGTAGTCTGCACTTTTTCCTCTGGAAATCCATTCCTACTCCCACACATTCGAAATGTCTTCATCCCAATTCTATAGCTAAAAGTCTGTAGAGATTCTCCGTCATCCAGGTCAGGGTTGTCCCAAAGGTGCTTTTTTCAGGAGGCAACTGGACTTTCTGGTTTTTTCTTTTGAGGACGTTTCACTTCTCATCCAAGAAGCTTCTTCAGCTTCCATTCCCCGCTATCTTGACACTATCCTGTCAGAGCTGAAGAAGCTTCTTGGATGAGAAGCAAAACATCTTCAAAAGAGAAAAAAACCTCTGAAAGCCCAGTTGCCTCCTGAAAAAGCACCGTTGGGACTTCGTCCCCGTGGCACGACAAAACCGCGCTCATCAAAATCGTGGTGATAAAATCGCGGCGCTAAAGCCGCGACGTCATCACCGCGCATCATCACCGCCGCGACAACAGCGCGGCAACAAAAGGGCGCTTTAAAACGGCGCCGCGGCAGAAAGCCGACTTCAATTAAGGTAAGGGTTAGGATTAGGTTTAGGATTAGGTTTAGGGTTAGGTTTAGGGTTAGGGTTAGGGTTAGGGTTAGGTTTAGGGTTAGGGTTAGGGTTAGGGTTAGGGTTAGGGTTAGGGTTAGGGTTAGGTTTAGGGTTAGGTTTAGGGTACTGAGTGCTTGGGAATGCGCGAATTTGCCCTCCGCGATTATGTCATCGCGGTAGGGTCGCGTTTTTCCTTAGCGCTTAGAACGGCGCGAATTAGTCTTCGTGCTTATGTCTCCGCGGATAAGGGCTTTGCGGATTTGTGGTGGAAGCCTTCGTCCCTGTTAGTCCCCTCCCCACCGTTTCATTAACTCGAGATTTATGTGCTTGCTTGACCTGAGTTTTTGTGTGTGTGTGTGCATGTTTATATGTATGTGTGTGTGTGATTTTTATCTTGGTGTGTCTTTTTTCTTTTTCATCCACAGGAACAAGAAAAGCAAGCCAGAAATAGAAAGGCTTACATTTCAGCTTTGCCTAAATCTTCCGTTTGGTGGAAAGATCTTGACAGAGATGACCATGAGGATGATGAAGGAGCTTCAGGGGGTTGCGGCCATGATCCCGGTGGAGGTGGATCGGGGTCCTTTCACGGGCTGGTCTTTTAGCCCTGGTACCCAAAGCAGATGGTTAATCCTTCAACCATCAGATTATGGGATTCCTTCACCTTGAGTTTGTGGCCTTGGAAGTCTAACCAGGATTGGAGGGAGACAATAATCCTTGTTTATTCTTCCTCGAAACTATGGAAAATGTATTCTGGAGCAACTGTGACCCGGGCGTCCTCAACCTGTCATTAAAAGTGCACTTCCTGGAAGTAGGAGGAAGAAGTTGCCACACCTTCCATTTTTTTGAGGCCTTCTAAGTCGCCATCTTGATGACGTGTCCTCACTGAAGGACAGTGAGGACACGTGCATTGCGACCTCCTTAATACAGGGCTGGGCGGTTAATTTCCTCAAGGGTCACATGACAAACTGGGATTTATGGAGGGCTGTGAAGGTGTCTAGGCATGTACGCACGGACAATGCATAAATGCTGTTCTCCAAAGCACCTGAAGGCAGGACAAGAAGCAATGGAAACTAATCAAGGGGAGAAGCAACCTGAAACTGAGGAGAAATTTCCTGACCATTAGAACAATGAATCAGTGGAAGGACTTGCCTTCAGAAGTTCTGCTCCATCACTGGAGGTTTTTGAGAAGAGACTGGGCAACCATTTGTCTGGAATAGCATAGGGCCTCCTGCTTGAGCAGGGGGTTGGACTAGAAGACCTCCAAGGTCCCTTCCAACTGTTATTCTCTTCTCTTCCTTTCCATATTCTCTTCTCGTCTCTTTTCTTTCTTTTCATATTCTCTTCTCTTCTCCCCTCCATTCTTTTCTCTTCCCTTCGCTTCCTTTCCATATTCTCTTCTCTTCCTTTCCATATTTTCTCCTCTCCTCTCCCCTCTCTTCCCTTCCCTTCTCTTCCTTTCCATATTCTCTTCTCTTCCTTTCCATATTCTCTTCTCTTCCTTTCCATATTCTCTTCTCCTCTCCTCCCTCTCTTCCTTTCCATATTCTCTTCTCTTCCTTTCCATATTCTCTTCTCCTCTCCTCTTTTCCCTTCCCTTCTCTTCCTTTCCATATTCTCTTCTCTTCCTTTCCATATTCTCTTCTCCTCTCTTTTCCCTTCCCTTCTCTTCCTTTCCATATTCTCTTCTCTTCCTTTCCATATTCTCTTCTCTTCCTTTCCATATTCTCTTCTCTTCCTTTCCATATTCTCTTCTCTTCCTTTCCATATTCTCTTCTTCCTTTCCATATTCTCTTCTCTTCCTTTCCATATTCTCTTCTCTTCCTTTCCATATTCTCTTCTCTTCCTTTCCATATTCTCTTCTTCCTTTCCATATTCTCTTCTCCTCTCCTCCCTCTCTTCCTTTCCATATTCTCTTCTCCTCTCCTCCCTCTCTTCCTTTCCATATTCTCTTCTTCCTTTCCATATTCTCTTCTCTTCCTTTCCATATTCTCTTCTCTTCCTTTCCATATTCTCTTCTTCCTTTCCATATTCTCTTCTCTTCCTTTCCATATTCTCTTCTCTTCCTTTCCATATTCTCTTCTCCTCTCCTCCCTCTCTTCCTTTCCATATTCTCTTTTCTTCCTTTCCATATTCTCTTCTCCTCTCCTCCCTCTCTTCCTTTCCATATTCTCTTTTCTTCCTTTCCATATTCTCTTCTCCTCTCCTCCCTCTCTTCCTTTCCATATTCTCTTCTCCTCTTCTCCTCTTTTCCCTTCCCTTCTCTTCCTTTCCTTATTCTCTTCTCTTCCTTTCCATATTTTCTCCTCTCCTCCCCTCCCCTCCCGTCCCCTCTGCTCCTCCTCTTCTCTTCAAAGTTGCTGAAGTCGATAAGCACTGCGCCAAGCCATAAATTGTGCTTTACAAGACATACTTCGATTCCCTATGGACTAAGTTAAAAGCAGACAAACGCTAGTTCTTCGCAAAAGATCAGCTAAGCTAAGAAACTATGATATACGTTCTATATGCCAGGGTCTGCATATTCATTTATAGGCTCACACATCATCCTAAACCAGGATATTTGAAAACCATGGTTAGTGAGAACAATTAATCTGTGGAACAGGCCTGCTTTCAGAAGTTGTTGGTGTTCCATCACTGGAGTTTTGTTTTTTTAACAAGAGACTGGACAATCATTTGTCTAAAATGGTATAGGGTCTCCTGCTTGAGCAGGGGGTTGGACTAGAAGACCTCTAAAGTCCCTTCCAACTCTGTTATTCTGTTACGAGTCTGTTAAATTGGGGGGGGGAAATAGTTGCCTTTGAAATAAAAACAATCCATTCAGCCTGGACAGGGACAGATGTGGCCTGAGGGCCATAAAATACTCAGGTCTGTTTTAGTTGGTAAGTTTTTTGTCTACGCAGGGAGTGTGACTCTGGACACAAGTTTTAATCCACAGCGCAAGGAAATGTCTACCTTCTCAGGCAACACTGTGAGAAAGGAAAGAGATTTCTTTTTTTGGTAACTGGCCATATAACAATTAGTGGGACTACTTCCCTCCAGAAGTTGTGGGTGCCCACAACTTTTTAAGACAAGATTGGAGAACCGTTGGGCTGAAACGGCAGAGGGTAAACGGTAGGGGGGCGAACTAGAACAGCGGTCACCAGCTGGTGGTCTGCAGAAAAATTATTTCCATTTTTTATATTGCACTAAATCAGGGGTCCTCAAACTACGGCCGCTGGGCTGGATGGTTCCACCACAAATCCGCGAAGCCCTTATCCGCGGAGACATAAGCGCGAAGACTAATTTGCGCCATTCGAAGCGCTAAGGAAAAATGCGACCCTACCGCGATGACATAATCGCGGAGGGCAAATCCGCGCATTCCCAAGCACTCAGTACCCTAAACCTAACCCTAAACCTAACCCTAAACCTAACCCTAAACCTAACCCCAAACCTAACCCTAACCCTAAACCTAACCCTAAAACAAACCCCTAAACCTAATCCTAACCCTTACCTTAATTGAAATCGGCTTTCTGCCGCGGCGCCGTTTTAAAGCGCCCTTCTGTTGCTGCGCTGTTGTCGTGGCGGTGATGACGCGTGGTGATGATGTCGCGGCTTTAGCGACGCGCTTATGTCTCCGCGGATAAGGGCTTCACGGTTTTGTCGTGCCACGGGGCTGGATATGTGCAATGAATGCTTGTGTTGCTGCAGAGAGTCTCCTCCTTCGGGGTCTTTTTGTGGGGGTCGGAGGGGGGGCAGAAATTCTGACTTGGGGTCTGCTTCAGCCTCCTGGTGGGGGGCTGTGGGCGAAGGCTGGAGGGAAGCGCTGCTGGTGGCAAAGAGCCGGAGGGCCTCGTTCCAATGGGACTGCATCATGGCCTGGAACTGGCTGACCATCTCAGCCCGCTGAGCCTCCGGACGCCGGCACCCGGCCTTGCACTCCCGCAGGTCTTCCCTCTGCTTGGAAAGCCTATGCTCCTAGTCCTCAGTGAGGAGCTTCTGCTGAGCCTCCTTCTTGGTCAGATCCAATTTGAACTGAGCTGTTTTGCCAACTCTTTCTCCTGGGGGATGCTTGGCTTCCGCAACTGCTTCCTGTTGGGGCCCTAAGGAGCCTGGGTGGGGCAGGGGAGGAGTGGCTGGCAGGGGAGGGGCGAGTAGAGGCCAGCGTGGTGCCCCTCGATGTGAGTGACATCGAGTTGGCCACGCCCACCCAGTTACATGACCACCTAGCCACGCCCATTCGTGGTCCGTGGGATTTAAAATTATAAATTTCGTGGTCCTGGAGGTCCGAAGGTTTGGTGACCCCTGGACTACAAGACCCCCCCCCCCAAGGTCCTTCCCCACTTTCTGATTCTGTTAATTGTTTGCCAAGGAAAATAAGAGCCGAGGTGGCGCAGTGGTTAAATGCAGCACTGCAGGCTACTTCAGCTGACTGCAGTTCTGCATTTCGGCTGTTCAAATCTCACCGGCTCAGGGTTGACTCAGCCTTCCATCCTTCCGAGGTGGGTAAAATGAGGACCCGGATTGTTGTTGGGGGCGATATGCTGACTCTGTAAACCGCTTAGAGAGGGCTGAAAGCCCTATGAAGCGGTATATAAGTCTAACTGCTATTGCTATTGCTATTGCTAAATAACGCCAGCCCTTGGAGGTAGATTTAGTTAAGAAGGCGGCTTAGCAAAGATTCTAGTGATAGGTATAATAACAACGCTACGATAGCCTGACTGAGCTTTTTCCTCTCTCTGTTAAGGAATTACGGAGAGATTTCCTTGCAGTGAGAACAATAACTCAGTGGAACACCTTCAGAAGTTGTGGGTGCTCCATCACTGGAGGTTTTTAAACAAAAGACTGGGCCTGTCGGAAATGGTAGGGGGTCTCCTGCTTGAACAGGCGGGTCGATACAGAACAGGGATCAACAACTTGCGGCTTTGAAGCCGCATGTGGCTCTTTCATTCCACTGCTGCGGCTCCCTGTTGCTCAAAATATGCCTCACAACCGCCAATGTGTGATAGCACGCTATTTATTGAGCTTTTCGACCCCCGGTAGGCCAACCAAGGATAAATCCAACAAAAGGAAAGTTTCACAAGAAAACAAGAACATTTAATTCAACTACCGAGGCTGGTTTTGTGGCTGCTCAGGAAATAGTTAGGCACGGGAAAAGGTTTTGTGGCTCCCGAGTGTTTTCTTTTCTGTGGGAAACGGGTCCAAATTGCTCTTTTGAGTCTTTAAGGTTGCCGACCCCTGATCTAGAATAATTCTTACACTTCCTTCTGCCTCTGGACTACATAATCGCTTCTCCCAAGCCCTTAAAAACTTCCCTATCCTTTTTTTCAAGCTAGCTTTAAATTTCCTTCCCAAACTGGATATTTGGGATAAGATCCTCTGGAGGTTGGCTGGTTTAATTATTTATTTAATCGTACTACAATCTTTATTTAACGGCACGCGGGGCGGAGTCTGGGCAGTGGCGGAATCTGGGCAGGTGGCGCAGTGGTTAGGGTGCAGTACTGCAGGCCACTTCAGCTGACTGCTATCTGCAGTTCGGTGGTTCAAATCTCACCGGCTCAAGGTTGACTCAGCCTTCCATCCTTCCGAGGTGGGTGAAATGAGGACCCGGATTGTTGGGGGCGATATGCTGACTCTGTAAACCGCTTAGAGAGGGCTGAAAGCCCTATGAAGCGGTATATAAGTCTAACTGCTATTGCTATTGCTAACTGGAGGGAGCTAGCAGAGTGTTTTAATGCCCGGATGCCTTTCGTGCCGCCGTTGCAGAGTTTTGTTCAGAAGATATATTCTCAAAGTGCCCAGAGAAAGAAATATTTGCCTCTACCTGGGATCCAAGTCACAGCCTCCTGATTGTGAGGAGAGAGTTCCACCTCTGGGGCACTGCAATATTTAATTGTACTATGATAAACTAATTTACGTGATCCGTCTCTTCTTTTCCTTGTCTGAACCGGATATCACAGAACTTAAGATTTGATAAATCTTTCTCAAGTATCTAACTTGGCTTCGTCACCTGTTAGGATACCGATAAGGCTTCCTCTCCCACAGAACTCCCTGCTACCAAGAGGCAGAAGGGATGTCCCTTTGCAACAGCTACATCCAAAGAGAAATATACAGGCGGTCCTCAACTTAACGACCGCAGTTGAACCCAAAATTCATGTGGCTCAGAGAGACCGTTGGCAACGGTGGTCGTACATTAAAAAGGCTTAAACACTCAAGCCTCCCCCAGATTATTGTCGTCCAATAAACAAGGGTTGTGACTTCGTTTTCTGCAATTTTACGGGATGGGTGTTATTATATACAGGTAGCCCTCGACTTACAACCGTTCGTTTAGCGACTGTTTGAAGTTACAACGGCACTGGAAAAAGTGACTTAGGACTTCAAAAATTGAAATTGGGCTTCAAAAATGTCAGCCAATGGGTTCTCTGCCCGGTTTCTGGGTGGGCGTGGCATGGTGGGCGTGGCCTAGTCAGCCTCCTACACCATGGCGGGAGGCAGGGGGTGGCGTTTTTGCCCTCTTCAGGCTCTGGAGGCTTTCCTTGAGCCTCTGGGAGAGCGAAAACTACCTTCCCCGGGTGCTGGAGGCCTTCCGGAGGTCAGAAATGGGCCCGTTTTTGGACTTCTGGAACTTCTAGGAGGCCCATTTCCCCCCTCCTCGAGTCTCCGCACAGGCCCTGCATTTACCGGTATATAAGTCCTAGTGCTATTGGGCGGGAGGGAGGGAAGAAAGGAAGGATCTGTGGTGACACAATGGTTAGAATGCAGTATTGCAGGCTGACTCTGCCCACTGCCAGGAGTTCGATCCTGACCGGCTCAAGGTTGACTCAGCCTTCCATCCTTCCGAGGTCGGTAAAATCATGAGGACCCAGATTATCCGTAAACCGCTTGGAGAGGGCTGGAAAGCACCACGAAGCAGTATATAAGTCTTAAGTGCTATTGCTAGTGCTATTGTCAAGATTTCTTTGGTGGTTTTGGGGGCATCTGATCAAAGTTCACTCACTTTTAGAAGAAGCAGCTTGTAAGAAGAACAAGATTCTGCTATGATGGGAGTAAAAACACCTGGGCTTTCAGCAGATGTGGGACGCCGCACCTCTGTTGCAGTGCTTTAAACATGCAACACAGATAGTTCTCGACTTATAGTTCTTCCTGCAAAGTTACAAGGGCACTGAAAAACGGGACATGATCGATTTTCACACTTACGACCGCTGCATCATCTCCATGGTCAGGGGATCAAAATTCAGACGCTCGGCAACTGTCTCATATTTATGACGATTGCAGTATCCCGGGGTCACGTGATCACTTTTTGTGACCTTCTGACAAGCAAAATCAATGGGGAAAGCCCAGATTCACTTAACGACCAGGTAACTAACTTAACAACTACAACGATTCACTTAATGCATTTGGCGAGAAAAGTTGTATAAATGGGGCAAAGCTCGCTTAACCAATGTCTCACTTCAGCCACATAAATTTCGGGCTCCATTGTGGTCGTAAGTCAAGGACTACCTGGTATTCCACCCTCTGCTCCTTCATATTGCGCTCTGCATGGGGCTGTCCCTGAAGAGTGTCCGGAGACTACAGTTGGTCCAGAATGCAGCCGCGCGAGCGATATCGGGTGTACCTAGATACACCCATGTTACACCCATCCTCCGCGAGCTGCACTGGCTCCCTATTTGTCTCCGATCGCGCTTCAAGGTGCTAGTCATTACTTTAAAGCCTTACATGGCTTAGGACATGGCTATCTGAGAGACCGCCTCCTGCCACATACCTCCCAACGACCAATAAGATCTCACAGGTTGGGCCTCCTCCGGGTGCCGTCGGCCGGAAAATGCCAGCTGGCGACCCCGCAGGGGAGGGCCTTCTCTGTAGCTGCTCTGGCCCTGTGGAACGAACCACCCGTAGAGATCCGGACCAGAGGTGGGTTCCTACCAGTTCGCACCTATTCGGTAGAACCGGTTCGTCAAATCTACTGAACCGGTTAGAAGAGGTTCCCCCAGTGGACCCGGAAAGCAGCAGGCCACACCTACAGAAGAGGTTCCAAAAATTTTTGAAACCCACCACTGCCACACACACACACACACACAGATAGACTGACACAGAGAAAGAGAGAAAGAGAAAGAAAGGAAGAAAGGAAGAAATAAAAAAAGAAAAAGAGTGAGAGAGAGATGAAAGAAAAAAAGAAAAAAGGGACAGAGAGAAAAGGAAGGAAAGAGAGAGAGAGAGAGAGAACACATGGCCGGCAAGCCACTCCCACCAGGTCACATGGCTGGCAAGCCACTCCCACAAAGCAATAGCAATAGCAATTAGACTTATATACCGCTTCATAGGGCTTTCAGCCCTCTCTAAGCGGTTTACAGAGTCAGCATATCGCCCCCAACAACAATCCAGGTCCTCATTTCACCCACCTCGGAAGGATGGAAGGCTGAGTCAACCTTGAGCCAGTGAGATTTGAACCGCCGAACTGCAGATAGCAGTCAGCTGAAGTGGCCTGCAGTACTGCACTCTAACCACTGCGCCACCTCGCCACAGAGTAGGTTCCAAAATTTTTTGAAACCCACCACTGATCCGGACCCTTCCCACTCTCTCGGCCTTCCGAAAAGCCACTAAAACCTGGCTGTTCCGGCAGGCCTGGGGCTGTTGAACCATGTCCAGCCCCATCTAGACAGAATGGATGGTGTGTTATTTTTAATAACTCTATCTTTTTATTCCTAATTTTTAACTTTTTTTTATCTTGTTTCTGTAAGCCGCCCAGAGTCCTAACGGGATCGGGCGGCATACAAATTTATTAAATTTCAATTTCAATATCTCTGCGCAAATATGAAATACGAAAAGTTGTTCACCAAATTATTGCTTAGCGAGAATTATATAACCCACCCATTCCGGAGCGGTTGTGCTCCTAATTGTGGCGATGAAACACACAGAGAACAAAAGTAGTACGTGTCTTTTTTTTTAGCCGTGTATCACATTTATTAACAGCAAAGTGGTTAATTGAAAGGATGAACTAAGTTAAGCGCAACTTCGGTTTTGCAGGACAATTGTCGTCTTTCAACTGCGGCTCACATGGAATAAATTAATAACTTAAAGAGGTGGAATCCACAGTGGCTAAAAAACAAAAAAGGAGGAGGAAGCTTCAGCTCAAACACTAATACCACAAGACAAAAAACATACTGTACATCTATTTATATATTTATATATAATTTTGAAAAAGAGGATTTTTTTGGTAAAGAAATAAACATCGCCCCCATCGCCAGAATGTAAAAAAGACTCTGGAAAGAGCGCAGAGAAGAGCAATTAAGATGATTAGGGGACTGGAGGCTAAAACCTATGAAGAACAGTTGCAGGAACTGGGGATGTCTAGTTTAATGAAAAGAAGGACCAGGGGAGACATGATAGAAGTGTTCCAATATCTCAGGGGTTGCCACAAAGAAGAGGGAGTTAAGGTATTCTCCAAGGCACCTGAGGGCTGGACAAGAAGCAATGGGTGGAAACTAATCAAGGAGAGAAGCAACTTAGAACTGAGGAGGAATTTCCTGACAATTAGAACAATTAACCAGTGGGACAACTTGCCCTCCAGAAGTTGTGAATGCCCCAACACTAGAAGATGTTGGATAACCATTTGTCTGAAGTGGTGTAGCTCAACTGAGGAAGTTCTTTGGTGCTGTCTGAGCTCGGTGGTTTTCTTTACTCCAACTAGGTAACCTCCTATTCAACTACATCCTACTATCTTCTCTGTTCCTCTGTAGGCACCTACACCTTGGAGAACCTGCGGCCTGGTGCCCTTCAATCTTCTGTGCAGAAGTGCAGAAGGGATGAACAGGGCAGCCATGAAACTCTTCAATCTGCTGTCTTCACAGGTCATGATAGCAGCATGAAGAATTATGGGCAATTCCATCCACCCTGGCCAATGTGGTGGAGAGGTCCTTTGGCCATTGTGTGACCCAAGGGTAACAAGTGGGATAATTAGTATATTTTTGAATGGTCACCCTCCAGTTTTTTTAAAAAGATAATTTCCTCAAGATGGGTCCAAGATGGGTCAGAAGCTAAGTCAAATCAGAGCCAGATGGGGCACCACTAGGAAATAAATGTGTCCATGAGCTTGTCAGGAATCAAGCGTGACTTTAAGGAAGTCCCTCTCTCTGTTCTATTTGGTATCATTAAACCTAATGATTAAAATTAGCCTGTTTATTTCTTGCCCAACCCTAACGCCAATCAAATCATTAATTTTATATATAAGAAAGCCCACTTCAGTTTATTTTTCCAGGGTGATGGCACTGCAATGTTTAAGCATCTCTGGGTAAGGGTGAGGGTAGCTTAGAGGCAAAGTTGAACATTTAGTAAGTAATCTTATATAGGGATCTCCTCTTTTAAGACTTGTGGACTTCAACTCCCAGAATTCCCCAGCTGGCTGGCTGAGGAATTCTGGGAGTTGAAGTCCACAAGTCTTAAAGTTGCACGGCTGGCTGAGGCATTCTGGGAGTTGAAGTCCACAAGTCTTAAAGTTGCACGGCTGGCTGAGGCATTCTGGGAGTTGAAGTCCACAAGTCTTAAAGTTGCACGGCTGGCTGAGGCATTCTGGGAGTTGAAGTCCACAAGTCTTAAAGTTGCACAGCTGGCTGAGGCATTCTGGGAGTTGAAGTCCACAAGTCTTAAAGTTGCACGGCTGGCTGAGGCATTCTGGGAGTTGAAGTCCACAAGTCTTAAAGTTGCACGGCTGGCTGAGGCATTCTGGGAGTTGAAGTCCACAAATCTTAAAGTGGCCAAGGTTGAAGCTCCCTGACCAGAGGTGGGTTCCTACTGGTACGTTTCAGCCGAATAGATAGTAACTTTGACGGACACGTGACTGTACCGGTTCTATCCTCGGTGGCGCCATCTTGATTTCCTGTTCTGCACCTGCACAGAACAATCTTCATTGGAAAAATGTTATTCTCCCCCCTTTTAATGTTGTGCACATGCACATTTTTTGTGCAAATGCACGCAACATTTTTCGGGCGCCGAATCGGTAGTAATGGTGGCAGGAACCTGCCCCTGACTTGTAAGAGGATTCTTAGATAACTGAAAAATTCTCTGGTTATTTTCTCTCTCGCTGCCTAGAACAACATCCCCGATTTTTAATTCACTGTTTATCTCATGGGCTCAGTAATCTCAATTCCAGATGTCTGGACTTCAACTCCCAGAATTCTCATCGATGGCCATATTGGCTGTGGAATTCTGGGCTTTAAAATTCACCTACTGGGAAATCAACAAGGATGGGAAATTTGAAATCTGATCTAAAGAGTGGATCTCCCAAAAGAGACATCGCCCCTATTCCTACCTAAAACCTTTAGGGAAAAAAAAAAAAAGACACATTTTATTACCTGAAATTGGAAATCAAATGAAAAAAAAAACATTCTGTCCTAACTCTGCAAAAATCTTACATTTTAAAAAGCTGAATCATATGATGCTGTAGTAGAGGAAAACTGCCCCCTTGCCTGTGTAGAATTTACAGAGAGAGCTACGCAGGGTTTAAAACAAATATTTTTTTTTGTCAAGGTAGAATTATTTTAACAGTCACAAAATCAGGAACACAAACTGTATCCTGTATAGGCTAGGTTTCCGTGAGCTAGCAAACCGTGGTTAGCTGAATGCTGGCTAGGTGAATTAATCTTCTTGTTGGAAACTCGCAAAGCTCACCAAATTGTGTCCCGAGCCGGGAAGTAGCCAGCCACAGTTTAGCTCAGCAGGTTGTGTGTGAACCTGGCACGAAAGGTTTTCATTGGTAAAACCAGCAAAATTCAAACTCGGAACTCTGCAAAGAGAGAGAAGGAAAAAACTCGAGCGGAAAGGCATTTGGATGGAAGTCCTAAGATCACTTCTGTGGGGGGCGGGAAAGCACTTGGATTAAACCTGCATAGGTTATTTAGGATTGTATTGGACCATCCATCCTTACGGATACAGCTCGAAGACAGGAAGTAGGTTTATGAATTGAGGTTTTGCCCTTGTAAAGCAAAGCAAAATTTTGGATTTTGTGTGTGTGTGTGTGTTGTGTATAGAAACTCTCTCTTAAAGTGCATGTCTGAATGAGCCAGCCAACAGGTCTACGATGCAGGAAAGTCGCTTCACAAGCCACAAATGACAACAATATATTCGGTCCCCCCCCCCCTCACAACAGATCTTAATTTAACCAATCAGCAAACGACAAGTAATTTGATTCTTACAGATTGATGCAAAATCAGGGCGTTGAATAATGAACAGATGGAAACTTCCTTAGATTACGAATTAGCAGAACGTAACAACAAATTCCTTACAAAGAGTAGGCTGGTGATACAGGCAGTCCCCGAGTTATAACCGTTCGTTTAGTGGCCATTCGAAGTTAACGACGGCACTGGAAATAGGGACTGGTGACCGTTTTTCACACTTATGACCATTGCAGCTCACGTGATCAAAATTTGAACACTTGGTAATTGGTTCGTATTTACGATGGCCACAGTGTCCCGGGGTCATGATTCACAACAACAGTGGGGTAGAAAGATCACGAAATGGAGCAAAACTCACTGAGCACCTTGTATTCCCAAGCGGTGGAAATTTTGGACGACCATTGTGGGGTCGTAAGTCGAGGACTATTTGTATTGCAGAATAGAAATAGAATTTTAACAGTAAAATAGAAATGTGTTGTTCGGGGCTATATGTCTCTTTCTCGTAAACCTCAGCCCTTTAATTATATTCGCACAATATCTATCCCCGCAAAACCCCAATTCACAATATCCTAAATCAGGAGTGGGGAACAATGGCCGTTTTATGACTTGTGGACTTCGACTCCCAGAATTACTGAGCCAGCCATGGCTGGCTCAGGAATTCTGGGAGTCGAAGTCCACAAATCATAAAACAGCCATTGTTCCCCACCTCTGTCCTAAAACCACACGGGAAAGCCCTATCTAAGCTAAACACGAAATGTGTTAATGGGTTGTGTGAGTCAGCCAGCTTTTAAAACTGCGACACTCCAAATTCCACCGTGCATTTTGAAATTATTATTTTTTGCTGGGGGGGGTGGGTGGGCATTTGCATCAGAAGCGCCGAGGGGCTTCTGGGTTGGGAAAGATTAGTCGGTGGTATCACCGTTGCCAGTGGTGGGATTCAAATAATTGAACAACCGCTTCTCTGCCCTAATGACCAGCTGGGTAGGCGGGGCTCGGTGGTCGTGTGACCATGTGGGCGCAGCCAACTCGACGTCACTCAGGTGGATGGGCGCTTCGCCTGAGCTGTTACAATGTACTAAGGGTTAACCGGAGAGGCAGTTTCTGCAAGCAGGGCAATAAGGATTAGACTAGAAACACCAGAATGTTTCCTTCCTGCCTTCCTTACAGGATTAGCCCTACAAAGTAGAAAAAAAGACAAAATGAGATTTCTTCCAACAACCGGTTCTCCGAACTGCTTAGTAAGTTAACAGCCGGTTCTACCGCATAGGTGCGAACCGGCTGAATCCCACCACTGACTGTTGCCCTGGGGATGCCCATTCGGAAGATCCTTTCATATCCCCGGCAGGAGTTGGAGCAAAGAACGGGAGCTCAACCTTGTCCCGTGGCAATTCTTGGGTCTTGGACGCTGCTTTGCTAGCCTCTTGTCCAGGGTCCCGATTGCTCGAGCCCCGCCCTGTGCTCTTATTTGGAAAACGAACATTTGCTTCAAATTAGGAGCGCTCGAGATAGGTAGCCAGGCATCAAATGCCGCATGAAACACAGAGTGGATGGACGTTTAAATATCAAAGCATTTATAACCATCAAATGCTGTCCTACACACCCACACACCAGGTACCAAATACTGCCCAACGCAGATTCAACTATTGTAAGATCTCGGACACCGATATCATCTATCCCACCAAGGGGAAACTATTGCGAAAACATCCAAAGCAGGTCCCATCGTTAAAATTCCCAGGAGAGAATTAGGAAGAATTTTGCTTTTTTTTCCCCCCTTGTTGAGGGGTGGGGTGGGGAAGGATGGCGAACGAGGAATCATTTTCAGTTCCACGGTAATGCATTTCAAAAAGCTGATTTATACCGGCGAGCAGCAATCGTTTCTCGACATGCTTGTCGTCCTGGGAAGGACAATTGTGTACTTTAAGGAATTCGCATGATGGCCATTTACATAAAGAGCGGCGGGTGAGGGAGAGAAAGGCATTGCTTGGAGATTTCTTCACCCTTTTGTGAAGCGATACAGCGGAGACAGCTTCAAATCCACTTAGGATGAGTAGCTGGCCATCATCATCATCATCATCATTATTATTGTTATCTCTATCGTCTCTAAAAAGGCAGAACTAGGAGGCCGAAATCAGGCTTAAGAGTTCCAACCGACAGGAGGAAGTCGGCAAAGAGTAGTTGCTTGATGCAAAAAATAAAGAGATCCGCAGGTTGAAAGTGGATCAAAGAAAGTTTGGATACGGGCAGGTGGATGAGAAGCCATTGTTGGTTCACTGAATTCCTCCGAATAGAGCCAGCTGCTAACCCGTAACTGAAAAAAAAAATGCCTTGATGCAGGTTTTCAGCCAAATATTTCTCTTGAAGAAGCTTGTTTTCAAAAGCAGAACCGCTCTGCTTATCCGGAACGGCCTCCCGCAGAAGGACCAAGAGAAGGTCCACACCGCAAGGGAGACAAATCGATGGTCTCCTCGATTACTGGAAGCCTCCATGGTTTCTCCACCACGCCCTTGCTTGGCTACTGCTTCACGGTCTTGCTGGGCTCAGACGACTGCCGGACGTCGGTCCATTCCTGCATCGTGCTCTGCAAAGCTTGCGTCTTCTCTTTGTCCACCTGCACGTAGTCGACCTTCTCGTCGGAAGCGACGGACGATGTCGAGGGCTGTCCACAGAAAAGGGAAGAGAGGGGAGAAGTTGGGAAGACGTTCCAGATTTTGCATGGTTTGCTTTTCCATGTAAACCTAATGTCACCCGCTACGGCCGCCAGCCCCGTTTACTGTAGATGGGGAACAGCACTATATAGTGCAAGATATACTAGATTCCAGATGGCACAGGGGACAATTACAATACCTTATTTTATGGAAAGGTTATCCCCTGTCAGAGGCATCTTTGGTTCATAGCAAGGACTATAGGGCACCCCACCTGGTAGCGAGATTCCACCGCAGACATCCCACAAAACTGGGGAAAAGGGGTCCTTCAACTCTTAACTAACTGTAATTCGTAGCTCCCCAGATGCTGTCTCTGTGGTAGGGGGCCGCATGTCAGCTCTGGCCAGCCCAGAGGCCTGGAGCTGCCATTCAGGGGAGAACACTGGGCCAGCTGCCAAGACTCACCATCCCACCTCCACAAGCTGAAGAAACTTCTGCTAACAATCCATGATTAATTTCCAGGTGGTTTTCGCTCTGGCTCCCAAGGTGATGGGTGTGCACAAGCGCGGGGTGCGGTTTATCTTAATTACCAATGTAGCTATAAAAGGTGTTGGGAAGCACAGGGTGGCAGCTCTGACAATTTATTCATTGCCTTAGTGCTTTGTTGGTCAGATCGTGCCGAAGGAAGAATGCAAACTGCATTTACAAACCGTTTCTGTGTTTGGCTGGTTTCATTAACCCTTCGGAACCTGGCACCCAATGTTTTTCCAACTTCGCAACTTCTGGGACTTCAACTCCCAGAATTCCCCAGGCAGCCATGCTGGTTAAAGAATTCTGGGAATTGAAGTCCTCAAGTCTTAAAGTTACCAACCTTGGAAAAAGAAAACTGGTGTGAAGCATCAGAATACAACCCTCTCGAGAAAATGTTTTCTTTTGGTACCCCTCCCCTCAATATTTTATTTAACTAATAAAAAAAAATAGGAGAGATTAAAAAAAAAACCCACAACAATTTCAATAGCTTCGACACAGTACATCCTTTTCAACAAGAATAGAATACCTTAGAAATGATTGTACTGAGTTTATGTTGTTGGAGGTGCAGTGACACGAATATTTCAGTAAGGAGCAATTATATGTCGAGCTAGTTTGGTGTAGTGGTTAAGGTGCTGGCCTAGAATCCAGGAGATGGTGAGTTCTAGTCCCGCCTTTGGAATGAAAGCCAGCTGGGTAACCTTGGGCCAATCACCAGCAAAATGTGAATTATAGTCCTGTCTTAATGGGTCCTGGTCATTGGCTCAAACTCACCCAGTCAGATTTCATGCCTAAGACGGGACTAGAACTCATAGTCTCCTGGTGATTGGCCCAAACTCACATTGTCAATTTTCGTGCCTAAGGCGGGACTAGAACTTACCATCTCCTGGTGAATGGCCCAAACTCACCCAGTCAGATTTCATGCCTAAGGCAGGACTAGATCTCATAGTCTCCTGGTGATTGGCCCAAACTCACCCAGTCAGCTTTCATGCCTAAGGCAGGACTAGAACTCATAGTCTCCTGGTGATTGGCCCAAACTCACACTGTCAATTTTCGTGCCTAAGGCGGGACTAGAACTCACCATCTCCTGGTGATTGGCCCAAACTCACCCAGTCAGCTTTCATGCCTAAGGCAGGACTAGAACTCATAGTCTCCTGGTGATTGGCCCAAACTCACACTGTCAATTTTCGTGCCTAAGGCGGGACTAGAACTCACCATCTCCTGGTGAGTGGCCCAAACTCACCCAATCAGCTTTCATGCCCAGGTCTAGAACTCACCGTCTCTTAGTGATTGGATCAAACTCACACCGTCAGCTTTCGTGTCTAAGGTGGGACTAATACTTACTCCATCGTGGTGATTGGCCCAAACTCACACTGTCAATTTTCGTGCCTAAGGTGGGACTAGAACTCACCGTCTCTTGGTGATTGGCCCAAATTCACCCAGTCAGCTTTCACGCCTAAGTTGGGACTAATACTTACTCCATCGTGGTGATTGGCCCAAAGTCACCCAATCGCCTTCCATGCCTAAGGCAGGACTAGAACTCTCTGTCTCCTGGTTTCTAGCCTGCCGCCTTTATCGTGATATCAAACTGGGTTGAGTTTGGGGCCCTTGTTGAGTTTGTCACTCAAGACTGGCAGAATTTCCATGCCGAGCTGTTGGGATTGGCTGAAAAGATTTCAGAACCTGGAACGTACCTTTCGGTGGGGCCCAGGTGAGCTGGGCTGAAAGTCCAAAGCCAGGTAATCAACACTCATGCTGCTCTTCTTTTGGGCCGGGCTACTTTTCCCACTTGGAATAGGGGAGGCAGAAACCGGGTTTTGCTAAAATGATAGCAATTAGGAGCCATCAGTCAAGCAGCAGCAAAAGACACATGTAAGCAATCAGTCAAAATTCCCATTACTTCTAAAGGAGTGGAGGGTGGAAGAGAGAGAAAGAGAAGGAGAGATAGTAGGAGAGGAAGAAGTAGTGTGGAGGAGAGGTAGGGGAAGAAGAAAGAGGTGAGGAGAGGTGGGAGGAAGGGAGAGAAAAAGAAGGAGAGGAGGGAGGAAGAGAAAGAAAGAGAAGGAGAGAGGGTAGGAAAGAGAAGAAAGAGGGTAGGAGTAGGGGAGAGGTAAGGGAAGGAAGAAGGGGATGGAGAGGAGGAAGGAAGGAAGTAGAGAAGGAAGGGAGGGAGAAAAGAAAAGAAAGAGAAAATAAGGTGGTGTCATAGCAGGTGCGAAGGATGGTAAACAAAGCATTCCAAACTATACTTTATAACCTCTTAAATGGAATAATAATAATATAAGAATGGCAAAGAAAAAGAATAACTATGTGAATGTATACCTATAACTGTATGTAAGAGAATAAAAGACAGTAAAAATATAAAGCACAATATAGGTAAATAATATCTGGTCATAAGTAGCTAAGTATAAATAAATAAAGAATTGTACATAAAAATGTATAACGAATAAGGAGATTATGAACGCAAGATAGAAATGTATAGAAGGGAAAACACTAACTGCAAAGAAACCGATACGGAACTGCGGTATGATATACGATGGAACTTATTGTTCCTATGTTGTTTTTAAGTCATGTGTTCGTTTCTGTTGATGTGCTTATGTGTTTAAAATAAATTTTTTTATATTTTTTATATTATTGTCCTCAGCGAGCTGCACTGGCTACCAATTGGTCTCCGGATGCAATTCAAGGTGTTGGTTATTACCTTTAAAGCCCTACATGGCTTAGGGCCAGCGTATCTGCGAGACCACCTACTGCCACATAACTCCCAGCGGCCGGTGAGATCCCACAGATTGGGCTCCTTCAAATGCCGTCAGCCAGACAATGTCGGCTGGCAGCTCCCCGGAGGAGAGCCTTCTCTGTGGCTGCTCCGACCCTTTGGAATGAGCTACCCCCAGAGATCCGGATCTTACCCACTCTCATGGCCTTCAGGAAAGCTGTTAAAACCTGGCTGTTCCGGCAGGCCTGGGGCTGTTGATCTCACTGTTTGAGGTCCAGCCCCGATTAGAACGAATGTGTGTGCTGTGTTTTTAAATCTGTCTTTTTTTATTATTTCTTTTTTTCCCCTTTTCTTTTTGGTTTCAAAAGTTTTATTTCTTTTAAGGCAAACATTTCATCATTCCTCAATCAGTAAGACATCGAAGTACAATTTCTTGTATGTCAAAATAATTCTAGTTTACCACCAAATTCTTGTCTAGCCTAATGCATACCCCTCCCTCCCTCCACCCTCTCCCCCAACCCCCCTCCACCTTCCTCCCCCCGCCCGACTTCCCAGAACCCGTACACGGTATGGATTTCTAACAAACACAGTCTAAAATCTATTGAGAAAAAAAAAAGAAATAAAAAAAATTAATAACATTCTACATTGACCTTAGCTTCTTCTTGCTGAACCAACTTTAAACAATTTAAATCATTTCTAATGTTAAGCATAGGCTAACTGGAATTTCTTGGCCCCGTATTTATTTTGTATATAGTCAATCCATTTTTTCCAGTCTCGTTTATATCTCTCATTTGAATGATCTTTAAGATATGCTGATATTTTAGCCATCTCGGCTAAGTTTGTGACTTTCAATGTCCATTCTTGAGTTGTAGGCAAGTCTTCCTTCTTCCCTTTTCTTTTTGTAAGCCGCCCGGAGTCCTTCGGGATTGGGCGGCATATAAATTTTATTAATAAAATAAAATAAAATAAAATAATAAATAAATCCAGAAGTGGCATTTGCCGGTTCTCCAAACTATTCAAAATTTCCGCTACCGGTTCACCAAAACCGGCCCGAACAGGCTGAATACCCCCTCTGAGACAAACCCAAAAATAGAAAGAAGCTTCCATAAAGACTTACCATGGCCACATAATTTTCTTCACTATCTCCTGAGTCGGTGCTGGTGATGCTCTGGGTTGAGGTGGGACGACAGTATTGAGAAAGGTTGGAGTTGAAGGCCTGGCTGAAATGAGATAATCCCGAGGAAACGTCACCAGGAGTCAGAAGAACAAGAGTTAGAAGGTGTTGGAATACAGTGTTTGTGTGTTTTATGCAACAACAGCAGCAATACTCAGTAGAATCAGAGTTCTGAGTTGTCAAATTTGCAAACAAAAGCATTGTGGTAGCTGTGTTACTGGCCATTGTTGTCTTTTATTCTGTTGCAGTCTTAGCAATAGCAATAGCAGTTAGACTTATATACCGCTTCATAGGGCTTTCAGCCCTCTCTAAGCGGTTTACAGAGTCAGAATATCGCTCCCACAGTCTGGGTCCTCATTTTACCCACCTCGGAAGGATGGAAGGCTGAGTCAACCCTGAGCCGGTGAGATTTGAACCGCTGAACTGCAGATAACAGTCAGCTGAAGTGGCCTGCAGTACTGCACCCTAACCACTGCGCCACCTCGGCTCTTTATAAGTCTTCTTTCTGTTGCTGTATCTTGCATCTATTTCTTAGTCTGTTATGACTGGGCCCATAACCTGTTAGAAATTCTGTATAGAGCCCTACAGAATTTCTAGCAGAAGGGACCTTGGAGGTCTTCTAGTCCAACCCCCTGCTCAGTCAGGAGATTGTACTGTTCCCGACAAATGGTTGTCTAACCTCCAGTGTTGGAGCACCCACAACTTCTGGAGGCAGGTTGTTCCACTGGTTGGATTCCTCCTCTGTTCTAGGTTGGTTCTCTCCTTCATTCGTTTCCACCCATTGCTTCCTATCCTGCCTTTAGGACTCGAGAGAGTTGTCAGAAATCCTATCTGCCAAGCGTGGAGTAGATGGACAGGCATAACCAAGTTTTCGGTGGGGAAACTGTGAGCATCTTAGACCAAACCAATTCCGAAAATGCTAGAGAATTCCTGGAAGCGTGGCACATTCAAACAAGACAATCAAAAACCCAAAAGGAAATAAACAGAATAACAGAATAGCAGAGTTGGAAGGCACTCTGGAGGTCTTCTAGTCCAATCCACTGCTCAAGCAGGAAACCTTACACCATTTCTGGCATATGGTTGTCCAATCTTGTCTTAAAAAGAGACCAAAATACTTCCCCACCAGCAATTGACACCCAAATGAGCAAAGATTAACACTAGACTAACAATCAAGTAAACAATTACCACAATCCAGTGACGTGCGGTGAGGTTTATGGCTGGTGAGGCAGCAATTTTTTTAGACTTGTGGACTTCAACTCCCAGAATTCCATAGCCAGGCATGCTCAGTTCCGATTTAAAGCAACAGGATTTGTTTTTCTCCTTTGCTAAATAAGTTTCCTTCTTTCTTTTTCTTTTTCTTCTCCCTTCCTCGCCTTCCTCCCTCTCTCTCTCCCTCTCTCAAACACACACACATACATAAAGTTTGCACCAGGAGGATGAAGTTTGAATTCCTCCCCCTCCCTCCGACCCACATGTACCTTTTCCAGCTATTTCAGAGAGGATTTCAACTCTGCTCTTGCCTGTCATCATGAGAAGGAAAAAAAATGTAAAGGAAAAAGGCGAGAGCTGAGGTCAGGCTGAGCTAGTTGCTGCCAGAGTCACCGTGGATGACTCTGCTTAACTGTTAAAAAAGCCTCTAAAAAGCGCCCTCTACAGGAGGAGGCAGGAGAACGACGTGCCTCACCTACGTCAGGAATTTTTCAGCTTTTAACCCTTGCTTGACTCTGCTCAAGTGATCATAAAATGCCTAAAGTCAGACTAGATGAGGCACGTCGTTCTCCTGCTTCCCCCTGTAGAGGGCGCTTTTTAGAGGCTTTTTTAAACAGTTAAGCATTAAGCAGAGTCATCCACTGTGACTCTGGGAGCAACTAGCTCAGCCTGACCTCAGCTCTTGCCTTTTTCCTTTTACATTTTGTTTCTTTTCATAATGACAGTGGTGAGGCTCTGCCTCCCCCTGCCTCCCCTGACTGCACGTCCCTGCCACAATCAAGGAACTACTATCTATGGCAAATGGTGTAGGGTCCTGCTTGGGCAGGGGGTTGGATGAGGGGGCCCCAACCTTTTGGGCCTCAGGGACCACTAAATTCATAATTTTAAATCTCGCGGACCACTAATAGGATCTGCCTAATGATCGGCTGGGTGGGCATGGCTAGGTGGTCATGAGACTGGGTGGGCGTGGTCAACTCGATGTCACTCACGTCAAGGGGCACCTCGCCAGCCTCTACTCGCCTCTCCCTTCCCAGCCACTCCTTGCCTCTCCGCCCGGGCTCCTTAGGGCCCCAAGAGGAAGCAGTTGCTGGAGCTAAGCAGCCACCAGGAGAAAGAGTTGGCAAAACAGTTCAAATTGAATCTGACCAAGAAGGAGGCTCTGCAGAAGCTCCTCACTGAGGACTAGGAGCATAGGCTTTCCAAGCAGAGGGAAGACCTGCAGGAGTTCAAGGCCAGGTGCTGGCACCTGGAGACTCAGCGGGCTGAGATGGTCAGCCAGTTCCAGGCCATGATGCAGTCCCACTGGAACGAGGCCCTCCAGGTCTTCGCCACCAGCGGCTCTTCCCTCCAGCCTTCGCCCAAAGCCCCCCACCAGGAGGTTAAAGCAGACCCCAAGTTGTAATTTCTGCCCTCTCCCGACCTCCCCGAAGGGGGAGACTCTCTGTGATTCATTGCACGTATCCATCCCAGGGGCCGTAGTTTGAAAACCCCCGATTGAGTAAAAAATATGCAAATAATTTTTCTGCGCACCACCCACATTTTCTCACAGGCCAGCAGTGGTCCACGGACCACCAGTTGCTTACTGCTGGACTACAAGACCTCCAAGGTCCCTTCTAACCCCGTTATTCTGTCTTTTGAAACAATGGCTGGCTTCTGATTTCATACCAAGCTCTATATGGGGATCGGGTGGGTCTGCCTTGGGGATGATGTGTGAACTCATCCCCCGTGGCTTGCAAATTCTGGGCTTAGCACAATGTCTGAGCTGGTGGACCGTGGGTGATTCAACAACGCTGACCTCACCAAGAGACAAGCCCACCCTTTCTCCTCCCAGACAATGGACTGTAATCTGAATTAGGGCATGAGAAATTGTCTGCAGCCGAACAGACAGTTCCATTCAACGGTTAATGGGTGGACTGCTAGCTCAGCCCCAGGGGAGGGGGGCTCCCTGTATTCGAAGGGTCGGGGGCTGATTTAGCATTAACCCGAATGCGCTTTGGGGAATCTGGCAGACCCAGGCCCTGTATTCTTAAAACAGCTGAGTATCTTCCCACAATTGGGCCTTTGCTCTTCGCTGCTACCCCACAATGGCAGGAAAAGATTGACTCCGTTTAAGGCAGCGGTTACCAACTGGTGATCGGTGAATCACGGGTCGTACGCGAGAAACTTTCGGTGGTCCGCAGAAAAATTACTTGCATTTTTTTATATTGCACTAAATCAAACTACGGTCCCTGGGATGGATACGTGAAATGAACGCTTGTAAAGGCCTAAGGCAGAACTAGAACTCACCATCTCCTGGTGATTGGCCCAACATCGCCCAGCCACTTTCATGCCTAAGGCTGGACTAGAACTCACCATCTCCTGGTTTCCAGTAATCATGATTAAACCTCTTTGAAAAAACAATGCAGTATTCTACTCACCCAGGTCTGGACCACGATTTTGTGACTGGCGATTTAAAGGGCAGTTCATCGATGACCGAATTGCCCCGGAGGTCAAGCGGGGTTGGTTTTGCTGGAGGAGAAAGAGAATCACAGTTAGGCTGAAGAGCTCCTTAAGGCTCCATTGAGCTGAAATTATGAACAGTATCAAAGCATCCTTCCAGCCACCCTACCTTCAACCACCCATCCATTCATCCTCCATCCCTCAGTCCTTCTTTTCATTATCCATCCATCCACCCACCCATTCATTCCTCCCTCCCTATTTCCTCCAATAATCCATCCATCTCTTCCACCATCCATCCATCCACTCATCACCCATCCATCTTTTCCAACATTCATCCATCAGTCCACCCATTCATCCTTCTTTTCATCATCCATCCATCCTTCTTTTCATTGATGCATCCATCCATCCTTCTTTATAACATCTATCCATACTTCCATCCATCCATCTAATCATCCATCCACCTATCCTTCTTTTCATCATCCATCCATCCATCCATCCATCCATCCATCCATCCATCCATCCACCCATCTGTCCACCCACTCGTTCTTCTTTTCATCATCCATCCATCCTTCTTTTCATTGATACATTCATCCATCCATATTTCTTTTCATTGTTCATCCATCCATCCTTCTTTATAACATCTATCCATATTTCCATCCATACATCTATCCTTCTTTTCATCATCCATCCATCTATCTTTTCCAGCATCCATCCACCCATCTGTCCACCCACTCGTTCTTCTTTTCATCATCCATCCATCCTTCTTTTCATTGATACATTCATCCAGCCATATTTCTTTTCATTGTTCATCCATCCATCCTTCTTTATAACATCTATCCATATTTCCATCCATCCATCCATCCATCCATCCATCCATCCATCATTCTTTTCATCATCCATTCAGCCATCCTTCCTTATATCATCCATCCATCCATCCACCCACCCACCCACCCACCCACCCATCCTTTTCATCATTCATCCATCCACATCCACCCACTCATCCATCCATCCATCCATCTATCCATCCATCTATCTTTTCCAACATCCATCCACCCATCTGTCCACCCACTCATCCTTCTTTTATCATCCATCCATCCATCCATCCATCCATCCATCATTCTTTTCATCATCCATTCAGCCATCTTTCCTTATATCATCCATCCATCCACCCACCCACCCACCCATCCTTTTCATCATTCATCCATCCACATCCACCCATTCATCCATCCATCTCTTGCACCATCCATCCACCCTTCATTTATTCATCTATCTTTTTGAGCATCCATCCATCCACCCATTCATCCTTCTTTTCATTCATTCATTATTTATCCATCTTTTCGAGCATGCATGCATGCATCCACCCACTCACCCATCCACCCACCCAAGTCTTCACCTTTCCGATCAGGCTTAAGGTTGCGGTTAATGGGTGGGGGCTGGATTTCACTCATCCGCCTCAAGGGCTGAGTGCTGCTCCCTTTCTGAGCTGGGAAGGTGGAGGAGGCGTGGGCCATCATGTCCAGGTGGTGAGGCCCAGGACTCATGGGGATGTAGAGGTGCTGGGAGCTGCCGTTGGAGCGCTCCATGTTCTGCAGGAGGGAAGAACCTGGGTTCATGGGGACATAGTTGTCTTCGGAGTCTGCGCTATGGGAACGAGCCACAACCGTTTTGTTCTGCTGGGAAAGAAAATAAGAAAGTTGAGTCAGAAGAGGGACCTTAAGAAAACATTCCATTCCTAGAGTGGTAAGGCAGCCTGAATTTTAGCTTTGCTTGTTTAAGACAAGTTTCTAGTCCTTAAGACTCTAAACCAGTGGTAACATTCAAATTTATTTACTACCGGTTCTGTGAGCATGGCTTGGTGGTTAGGTCCTGTGACTGAATGGGTGTGGCCAACTCAATGCCACTCATGCCCACGCCCACTGAGTCACATGCCCCCACCACCACCAAGCCACGCCCAGAGAACCCGGTAGGAAAAATGTGTGTATGAGTTTGTCCCAGAGGTGGGTTCCTACAGGTTCGCACCGGTTCGGTAGAACCGGTTCGTCAAATCTACAGAACTGGTTAGAAGAGGTTCCACCAGTGGACCCGGAAAGCAGGCCACACCTACAGAAGAGGTTCCAACATTTTTTTGAAACCCACCACTGGTTTGTTCACAGCTGCTCCCTTTATGGTCCTCCCACAACCACCTCCCTCTCTGGGTCTACCTTAAAGGGACAGGCTGCAGCAGCTCTGCTGTGAATGGAGGGAGAAACGTTCGGATTGTCTCTGCTGCATTTAACGTTGAATTCTGTGGCAGTGATAATCCGAACGTTTTTCCCTCCATTCACAGCTTCCTCCATTCACAGCAGAGCTGCTGCTCCCTTTATGGTCCTCCCCCGGCCCCCCCTCCCTCCCGGGGACTATCTTAAAAGGACAGGTTGCAGCAGCTCTGCTGTGAACGGAGGGAGAAACGTTCGGATTGTCTCTGCTGCATTTAACATTTAATTCTGTGGCAGAGACAATTTGAACGTTTTTTTCCTCCTTCTCCTTCTTTCTTCTCCTGCCCCCTCTCCTTCTTTTTCTTTCCTCCTCCTCCTCCTCCTCCTCCTCCTCCTCCTCCATTTTCAAGGGGGAAAAAACCCCAAGAAAGTCCAGTTGCCTTTTGAAAAAACATCTTTGGGACAACCATGACCTGGATGGCTGAGAATATCCACAGGCCTTTAACAAGCAACCTGGGATGTTTCTTGGAAGGCTCCTCAAAACTCACCAGATACGAACTGGCTCCCATGAGATTCGTAGACTCGGCCGATGGCCCCGGGCCGCTGACGCTGGGCTGAGGATATTCATAGGTTTCACAGGAAGACGCTGGAATCAAAAGCAGGAAAAGTGAACATGAGGAGAGAGCAAGTCGGCTGAGATGTTCCCCTCATGCAGCGTTGGAGATCAGCAAAGGTCATTTTCGTCAGCGTTTCTCGACCTCGACAAGTTGAAGATGGTGTAGACAGGCCTACTTGGGCGGTGTGTGTGTATGTGTTGGACTAGATGACCTACAAGGTCCCTTCCAAACAGGGGAGGGATTGAAAATTTTTAGCAACTGGTTGCTGTGTGGGCGTGGCCATGGTGGGCGTAGCTGGAAATGGGACTTCCTGAACTTCTGGGAGGCCTGATTTTTCGCCCTCCCACAGCCTCCGCGTGGGCCCTGCACTTACCTGGCATCCAAAACGGGCCATGTGGAGACTCCTGGAAGGGGTCCAGGGGGTGGGCGAGGCCAGCCAGTCCTTTCAACTACCAGTTTGGCGAACCGCGTGTAAAATTAGCAGCCGGTTCACCTGAACTGGTCCGAACCGGCTGAATCCCACCCCTGCTTCTAACTCTGTTAATCTGTATCAAGACATCTGGCTGGCTAGGGAATTCTGGCAGTTGAAGACCACATATTGTCAAGCTGCCAAGGCTGAGAATCACCTCCTCCTCCTCTGTCCCTCCTCCTTTCCTCTTCCTCCTCCCCTCTTTCTTTTTCCTTCTCCTCCTTCTTTCTTCCTTGCAGGTCTTCTAGTCCAACCCCCTGCTTGAACTGAAAACCCTATACCGTGCTGGACAAATGGCTGTCCAGTCTCTTCTTGAAAAACCTCCCGGGATGGAGCTACCTCGGTGTAACCTGCAGTTCTCCACCGCCGGCAGGGTGTTCCTTCGGGGAATGGTGGTGACAGTCGGACTCATGCTGAGGCCTTTGCTGTCCACCAGACGTTGTTGGGGGGCTGCCCCAGCGGGATTCCGCCTGGCCCGGCTTGGGAGGTCTGGGGGGAGGCGTCGCCACTGCGTCGCTCGAAGCCACCGCCAAGGCATTATGGTTTTTGTCCAGCTTGAAGGTCCTCGGATCTGGTAAATGGACAGAGGGGTGCCCGGCACGTCGTAGGAATCTGTGGAAAGCTCCCCGAAGTCTTTGCAAAGCGTGCTGTTGGGGGTCTTGAAGGTGTAGACCTCCTCGCTATCCGATGTCTCCGAGCCGGTGAGGCTGGCTTTGGTGTGGGCGTAGCAGCCGAAGCTCCTGGGCAAGTCGTAAGCGCTGTCCCGGAGCTCCGAGTTGTGCCGGTTGGGTTTGGGCAAGCTGTAGAAACCGTGGAGCTGCCCGCCTAGCCCGTTGATGCAATGCCCATTCTCCTGAGACAATTTCTGAACCGACGGGTCGCTTCGCATGAAGAAGCGGGTGGCTTGCGAGAAGCTGGCGCTCCTGCAACGAAAGAAGAAGGGGAGGAAGAAGAAGAAGGATTACTTGATTGATCACCAGAGCCCGTTGGGTCTCGTGCAGTGATGGCTAAGCCTTTTCCTCCCCGTGTGCCAAAATCAAGTGCACACCCACGCCCATAATACAATGCGCCACGCCCCTGCACACATGACATAATGCAATGCGCCCCGCCCCTGCGCATGTGACCCACTGTGCATGTAACCCCTTGCGCATGTGCATACAACCACCCTGTGCTCCTTGCGCATGCGTGCTTCAGCTGCTACGCCCACACATCGTCAAGCTGCCACACCAATTCGCAGCTTGACGATGTGTGGACTACAACTGCCAGAATTCCCCAGCCAGCCAGATGTCTTGATGCGATTAACAGACTTGGAAGCAGGGGGATTCAGCCGGTTCGGTAGTTGAAAGGACTAGCTCATCGTTTCAAAAGCCGAAGAGCCAGCGCTATCCAAAGACGTCTCCGTGGTCATGTGTCCGGCATGACTAGATGCCGAAAGCGCACGGAATGCTGTTACCTTCCTACCAAAGGTGGGTTCCTATTTTCTACTTGCATTTTTTACGTGCTTTGAACGGCTAGGTTGGCAGAAGCTGGAGAAGTAACAGGAGCTCACTCCGTTACGCAGCGCTAGGGATTCGAAACCGCCGAACCGCCGTCTTTCTGATCGACAAGCTCATTGTCTTAGTCCCTGAGCCACCGCGTCCCTTTAGGCTAAAGATAAAAAGAATGATTTGATTAAACCAAGGGTTACCTTGTATTTTCCGATTTCTGGCTATGCACTGGTGTAGAAAGAGATAGTCTTGGGGGGCACTGGTGGAGAGGGTGCTCCGGATGTGATTGGAAGGCGACTCGAACGTGAAGAGGGTGGCTGGCTAGAGTGCGAAGGAGCCGAGGTTTTCCGTTCCCGCAACAACCGGTGGTTGGAGCCGCTGAACTCGGCTGGGGATGAGCGAGGAGCGTGACTCACAGAGGACATTTCGTAAGGATTCTGCCCAGGAGGAAAACAACAATAACAGAGAAGTTACTATCAAAAGTGAATAGTACTAAGTGGCGGTTGATTGAGTCTGTACTTCCCAAGACTTAGAATAACTTTACCATTACTGATGTTATGCGTAAATAAATTGACTCAGGCAATCCACTGTATATTAAGCACTTACATAAGTTAAATAAAAACTTAGTTTTAAAAATAAAGTGACAATAAAGTTGTTGTCACTTTAAAGTACACTAATCGGGCAAACCATTGTCCAATCTCTTCTTAAAAAACCTCCAGTGATGGATCACCCACAGCTTCTGGTGGCAAGCTGTTCCACTGGTTAATTGTGTGCTCCCTGTTAGGAAGTTTCTCCTTATTTTTAGTTGCTTCTCTCCTTGATTGGTTTCCATCCATTTTTGCCCTGTCTTTCCGATTCTTTGGAAAATAAGTTAATCCCCCCCTCCTTCCTCTTCTTTGGGGCAGCCCCTCAAATATTGGAAGACTGCTATCATGTCACCCCTGGTCCTTCTTTTCATTCAATGAGACAGCCCATTCCATGTACCCATCTCCAATTAAGCAGCATTAGTCAGCAGGAAATATGGAAAACTGCCACAAGAGGGAGAAGGATTGTGTGTTTTCATCTCATCGCCCTCTTTCCATTAAGGGTCACGATTCAACAACATTTGGATGCTGCCATGATGCAAAAGCTGATGTCAAGTGAGCTTCCTGGAATCCACTCCCTCCCCCAATTTCTATCACACTCAGAAAGGGATATTATAAACCTTGCTGACTAATTTCTGCCTAGCCGTGCCTCCCACCGATGTTCAACTGTATCTTTTATGATGTCAGCGGGAGAGTAAAAGGGTAGAAAAAATATATATTCTTGTTTCTATAGCTCACAGTTAAGGGACGCACAGAGAGACTTCGTATCTCTGCTGTTCAAGCCAGTGCGTTATGCTCTAAGAATTTAAATAGCCTCATTTCGTCCCTGCTTGTTATATTGCCCCGATAAAGCTGCTATTAACGGTGGTTATGTGCCTGCTTTATATAATACATATATGTGTGTGTGTGTGTGTGTGTGTGTGTGTGTTTATTTGTGCTGATAAATAAATAAAGGGAGACTATATATATCTATTTCAAGCTATATTGCACACTAGGCAATATATATATAATATAAGCCTGCGGCCTAATGGCTAAGATCTCTGCCTAGTGTGCCTAGTATGCCATATACCCAGGTTCAAATCCCAGTAAGGGTATGGCTAGCTGATGAGAGCTAAATAGCTTGAAATGATCTATACTAGTCTCCCTTTTTTTTTATCAGCACAAATTAAAAAAACAAAAAAACACACAAATATAACAAAGGCAACAGTAAAAATACTGGGTTTCTGTCGTGATGGACTCTTGTGACGAGCCGAAGGACAGATGATGGAAGCAGTTAGCTTCCTCCCATAATTGGGGCTTACCAGGGGTTGTAAAAATCTAATAGATACCTTTCACCCTGGCTTCGCTGATAACGGATAAGAGCCTGCGGCCTAATGGCTAAGATCTCTGCCTAGTGTGCCTAGTATGCCATATAGCCCAGGTTCAAATCCCAGTAAGGGTATGGCTAGCTGATGAGAGCTAAATAGCTTGAAATAGATCTATACTAGTCTCCCTTTATTTATTTATCAGCACAAATTAAAAAAAAAAAAAAAACACACAAATATAACAAAGGCAACAGTAAAAATATTGGGTTTCTGTCGTGATGGACTCTTGTGACGAGCCGAAGGACAGATGATGGAAGCAGTTAGCTTCCTCCCATATTGGGGCTTACCAGGGGTTGTATATATATACACACACACATATATATATATATATATGTCATATTTATGCTGATAAATAAATAAATAAATATGACAAATATAACAAAAAGGCAACAGTAAAAATATTGGGTTTCTGTCTGGATGGTCTCTTGTGACGAGCCGAAGACAGAGAGTGGAAGTGTGACCTTCCTCCCATATTTGGGCATACCAGGGGTTGTGACTTTAAATATATATAAATAAAGTTTTTTTTATTTTTTCATTTTCATAACACATAACCAGATGTCTACTATTACATAACCAACATCGTATTTATACTATGAAATGTTTACATCAATTCGTTTTGCCATCAACTCCCAAAAACAATTATTGGCTCTTCTGCTCTCCATACATTATTTGTACCTTTATCCATCACTTTCTTCTGCCTCTTTCCTCCTCATCCCTACCTCCTTTCTTCCCCCTGTTGTCCTTCTCTACTTCCCCTTCCTCTCTCCTTCTCTTCTCTCCCCTTTCCACTCCTCCTCTCTCCTCCTATTCCCCCCTTGCCCTTTCTCTTACCCCCTCTCTTCCCTTACCTCTCTCCTCTACTTCCCACTCTTCATCTCATTTACTTGGTGTATTTCAACCTCTGAGCGAGCTCCCTTTTGTGTTGATGGCATTTGTAATTCCTTTTCAATATACATATTTAATTTTAACTTATATCTTCCTCCTCCTTTTTTAAAAGAAAAAAAAAGTATACTTATATAGCAATTGTATTTTTAACCCAGCCTAATTTTGGCTGAGATGTAGACCTGGTTACGATTCCCAGATATTCTCATCATTATATTTACATAATTATGCATCCTTACACGCCCCAAATTTGTAATTCTGTCTTTATAATCTCAATAATTTCCCAGTGTAAGTATATTTCATGTTCCCTCTACGTGCCTGCTTTTTTACTCCAAGAAGTTTTTGCAGATGCAAAATGATTTGGAGTACTTAAAAACATTTTTCGGGTGTTCTGATCCTACACTCCGGTGAAATAGGAAAAAAAAATAGATAGACCTCGACTTAATGACCACAACTCTGCTAAGAGAGACAGCTGTTAAGTGAGATTCACCCGATTTTACCATCTTTTTTTCCTCCCCCCGTTGTTAAGTGAATGACTGCAGTTGTCAAGCTGGTGACACAGTTGTTAAGGGGATCTGGCGTCCCCGGTTGACCGTCGGAAGGTCGCAAAAGGGGATCACGTGACCCCGGGACACTGCAACCGTCATAACTGTGAGTCAGTTGCCAAGCATCTGAATTTTGATCATGTGATCACAAGGGTGTTGCAATGGTCGTAAATGTGAAAAATGGTCACCGGTCACTTTTTTCATGTATGTCGAGGACTGCCTGTAGTCATTTAAGAGATTGAAATCCTGTTTTTTCCTCTAAAGGTTCACCCAGCTAAAGGTTCCCCTCACAAGTATGCGCCAGTCGTTCCCGACTCTAGGGGGCAGTGCTCATCTCCGTTTCAAAGCCAAAGAGCCAGCTCTGTCTGAAGATGTCTCCATGGTCATGTGGCCGGCATGACTAAATGCCGAAGGCATATGCTGGTCTTGTTGTATTCGGATGTTTTCCCGTGTAAGATTGAGATTGTCTTGGCAACGTTTCGGCGAGGTCTCACTCGCCATCTTCAGGCTGGGTTTTGGGCTTAAAGTTTGGTCGGAGCTGCCGTCTTTCTATAAATCTTGGTGGGTGTGTGTGGTGCTGGCTTTGTTTCAGTAAGTGGAATGATTGGTCGTGTGGTTGTATCATGATTGGTAGATTGGTGCTGATTGGTGCTGGCTGGTGTTCCGTTGTTGTTTCGTGTTGTAATGGCCTGGGTGGTGGGTGGGGCTCATTTGTGACTAGGGCTGGTTTCCAGATGTCTGGTAGGCGGGAGGTATCACCACGTTTATTCATGTTGTGGGGTGTTTCTCTATTTTGATAGCTTCCATATTATTCTCTTGTTGAAGTGTTCAGTTTTTTAAAGAGTTTGTATTTTTTACAGGGTGTCATCTAGGTACCAATATCTCTGTGCAACATCGTTCCTCATTTGCCACATCACATTCATATTAACATTATTTCCCACAAGGTTAGTCTTATAATATATTAAACATTGAAACATTATAAACTCTCAATTTTCTTCTTAATCTTCTAGTAATGATACCATATTCACATTAAACATCATTATTCTCATCACGTTATTATTATTCTCATTGGCATTATTCTCATGTTAACAGTTTTCATCTTATTTATATCTCTATCTAAATATATGGTCGACTTATTTTGTCACCTTCTTCATTTCCAAACCCTTTTTTTAAAATTCTCCAACCATTGGTAAAATACTTCCCAAAGTGCAGAATATTCAGCTCGCTCTTTCTCCTTAATTGCTAATGTGAATCTGTTCATTTCTGCACATTCTAATCTTTTCCTTATCGCCTTCTCATCAATGTTGGTTTGACGTTCATTTGTGCCGTTTTTAGGTTTGCGTTTCATAGTCCGCATTTTTCAAAAATTGCGGCAAGCCGGGTGGGGGTGTGGTGGGGAGGTTGCCGTGAAGGGAAAGACGAGATGTAGCTTCAATAATAGATGAATGAATCAATCAATAATTGAAACAAGGGCTGAAATTTCCTCTTCGCTGGCTGGCCCTGATGCACAATATTTAGTTACCCTGCTGAATCTGAGCTGCAGCAATTCCAAGGGCTAAAAACTGTTTCGTGAAAGCCATCTGGAGGATATCAGCTCTGCCCAATTTTAGCAGAATAACAGGGTTGGAAGGGACCTTGGAGGTCTTCTAGTCCAACCCCTTGCTCGGGCAGGAAACTCTATACTATTTCAGCCCGATGGTTGTCCAATCTCTTCATAAAAACCTCTAATGTTGGGGCATTTTTTCCCCCAACGTTGTAACTTTGAACGGTCCCTAAACGAACTGTTGTAAGTCGAGGACTACCTGTAATTCTATGACTGTCACACCAAGGAAATAAAATAAACTGTTATTAGAACAAGAGAAAAGAAAAGTTAGACAGTTAGAACAATTAACCAGTGGAACAACTTGCCTCCAGAAGCTGTGAATGCTCCAACACTGGAAGTCTTTAAGAAGATGTTGGATAACCATTTGTCTGAAGTGGTGGAGGGTTTCCTGCCTAAGCAGGGGTTGGACTAGAGGACCTCCAAGGTCCCTTCCAACTCTGCTATTATTGTATTGTATTGTATTGTATTGTATTGTATTGTATTGTATTGTATTGTATTGTATTAAAAAGAATTCTTTCTTAAGATGCCTAGTCATCTTAAGGAAAAAGCAGTCACTAGATGGGGCAATTGCTACAAACTGGAGCAGCTTGGGAACCAGGTGAGACCAATTTAAGGAAGATACAACTCAGGAGCAGGTACACAACCTGCTTGGTCACTAAGAAGGAAACCAGATAATATGTCTTAAACTCAGAAACGTTAAGATGTGTGGACTTCAACTCCCAGAGTTCCCAACCAGCAAGTTCCCTTGTGCCATGGAATTATTATAATGTCCTGATAAGGCCACACTTGGAATACGGCATCCAGTTTTGGTCGCCACGATGTAAAATAGACGTGGAGACTCTAGAAAAATGCAGAGAAAAGCAACAAAGATGATTAGGGGACTGGAAGCTAAAACATATGAAGAACGGTTGCAGGAACTGGTATGTCTAGTTTAATGAAAAGAAGGACCAGGGGAGACATGATAGCAGTCCTCCAATATCTCAGAGGCTGCCACAAGAAGAGGAGTCAAACTATTCTCCAAGGCGCCTGAGGGCAGGACAAGAAGCAATGGGTGGAAACTAATCAAGGAGAGAAGCACTCAGAATTAAGGAGGAATTTCCTGACAGATAGAACAATTAATCATAGAACAGCTTGCCTCCAGAAGTTGTGAATGCCCCAACGCTGGAAGTCTTTAAGAAGATGTTGAATAACTGGCCCCAAATTGTGTAAAAACACCAGATGCTTTTATCATATGTGGTGGACGTGCAACGAGGTAAAAAATTATTGGAAAATGATTCATCATGGTTAGAACAAATGGTGGGAGACCAAATCTTGTTTAAACCGGAAATTTTTCTCCTAGGTATAATACCAGAGGGGTTTAAGAAGTATACTTTATTTTATTATTCATGTACTAACTGTGGCATGCATAACTTATGCACAATATTGGAAAAAAAAAAAACATACCACCATCGATATAATCAGAAAAACATGGCCTGTGCTAAGCAGATAGGATCACTCTTGACTAAAAATAAAGGGATCAGAATATTTTGAAGTCTGGAACAGATTTTATGATGGTATAAAGACAAGGTGACAAGACTGGAACAAACTGTAATATTGTGATTGGACAAAGGATTGATAATGTATTAGTCTAATTGTCAATAGTTTGTCTAGCTGTATATAATGTGAATGTATAGTCACTCCGACTTCGCGTACCTGCTTTGTTTTAAATGTAAAAATAAAAAATATGTTGGGAAAAAAAGAAGATGTTGGATAGCCATTGTCTGAAACTATAGGGTTCCTGCCTAGACAGGGGTTTGGACTAGAAGACCTCCAAGGTCTCTTCCAACTCTTCTCTTCTCTTCTCTTTCCCTTCCCTTCCTTTCCCTTCTCTCCTGTCCCATCCATCCATGGGCTTCTGGGAATGTAGTTGGTTGAAAGGTGAGTGGTTTCAAAACTGCCACAGCTTTCAATTGCACGGGGCGCAGTGATGCCAAGTTTTGGATGCATTCTTTAAGTTAGCCCAGTGAGGTAGGCCATGCAAAATTGTTATTATCTGATGCACCATTTCACCCAACTGACAGTTACAAACCAGTGGTGAAATCTCATTTTTTTGGCCCACTGGTTCTGTGGGCATGGCTTTGTGTGTGTGCGTATGTGTTGTGTGTGATGTGACTGTGGCGTGGCCAACTTTTTTCACTTTTTAAAAGCATTTTTTTCCTGTCTATTTGCCCGAATCGGCAGGAAAAAAAAATGCTTTACCGAGGTGGCGCAGTGGTAAATGCAGCACTGCAGGCTACTTCAGCTGACTGCAGTTCTGCAGTTCGGCTGTTCAATCTCACCGGCTCAAGGTTGACTCAGCCTTCCATCCTTCCGAGGTGGGTAAAATGAGGACCCGGATTGTGTGTTGGGGGCGATATGCGGACTCTGTAAACCGCTTAGAGAGGGGCTGAAAGCCCTATGAAGCGGTATAGAAGTCTAACTGCTAACTGCTATTGCTATTGCTTTAATAAATTGAAAAAAAAAGAGAGCTTCTGACAATTGCAGCAGATCAGCTGTTAGTTGTGCAATTGTCAGAAGCTTCCTCCCCCTCCACTTTAAAAAGCATTTTTTTTCCTGCCTATTCACCCAAACCAGCAGGGAAAGAGTGCTTTAAAATCTTGTGTGTGTGTGGTGTGAAGCTTCCGATGATCGCGAGGCTCACAGGTTCTTGGAAGATTTTCTTTATTACTGGTGTGCAGAACTGGGCCTAACTGGGAAACTTCACCCCTGTTAGAAACAGCCAGGAGGTTTTAGTAGCGTATAGAAGTCTTAGCAACTTCGGCAAGTAGCTCACTTCCCCCCCCCCCACAAAAAAAGAGTTGTTTTCTTATAGGCATTTCATTACCCAACTAAGGTGAAGGTAAAGGTTCCCCTCGCACATATGTGCTAGTTGTTCCGACTCTAGGGGGCGGTGCTCATCTCTGTTTCAAAGCCGAAGAGCCAGCGCTGTCCGAAGACGTCTCCGTGGTCATGGTGGCCGGCATGATTAAATGCCGAAGGCGCACGGAACTCTCTTCCCTTCCCACCAAAGGTGGTTTCCTATTTTCCTACTTGCATTTTTATGTGCTTTCGAACTGCTCGTTGGCAAGAAGCTGGGACGAGTCACGGGACTCACTCCGTTATGCAGCACTAAGAGTCGAACCGCCAAACTGCCGACCTTTCTGACCGACAAGCTCTTAGCCACTGAGCCACCGTGTCCTTTATTACCCAACTCGGTAGCGTCATATTAGCTGGTTGGGGGAACCAACAGGGAATCTCAGCTTTCTAGGCTAGTCTATTTCTCCCTCGGATTGGAGACCATCAGGAAATCTCAGCGCTCTAGGCAAGAGTCAGGAAGTTGACCGCTCTTCCGGAAGGAACAATTTGAGGACGTCCGTCCCCCCAAAAAGGCTTGCCTGCGGTGCTAACCAGGAGTGACCTAACTTCAAAGGTATTGTCATTGTTCAAAAGCCATCCTGCCCTTGATATTCCCACTGGTTCCATCGCATGATCTTCCCAAGAACAAGGGGGGAAAAAAGAATCTCACAAAAGGAGAACATTAAACATCAGCCACTTTCGTTCCTAAGAGATGATGGCATCCTCTTAATGCCGGAGCTGTAACGAAAACCACCAGAAACTCAAAACTCCTTTTCTTTCGGTGGAACCTGTTTCTTCTCGCCGAAGGAACCGGATCGCTTCCTTTAGGAGCAGCAGCTGATCTTACATAGCAGATATTTTATTATTTTTCCCTTCTACAACACCTTACAGTCATTACATCAACACTGTTGTGTCATCATACCTGTACATCAGAGGTGGGTTCCTACCAGTTCGCACCTATTCGGTAGAACCGGTTCGTCAAATCTACCAGTGGACCCGGAAAGCAGGCCACACTACAGAGAGGTTCCAAATTTTTTTGAAACCCCCCCCACTCCCCCCCCCCACAGAGGAGACAGACAGATGACACAGAGAGAGAGAGAGAGAAAGAGAAAGGAAGAAAACTAAATAAAGAAAAAGAAGAAAGAAAAAGAGTGAGAGAGAGAGATAAAGGAAAAGCAGAAAAAAAGAGAAAAGGGACAGAGAGACAAAAGGAAAGAGAGAGAGAGAAGAGAGAGAGAGAGAAGACAAGAAAGAAAGAGAAAAGAAAGAAAAAGAAAAAGAGAAAGAAAAGAAAAAAAGAAAAAAAGAAAGAAAAAAAAAAAGAGAAAGGGAAAAAGAAGAAAAAAGAAAAGAGAGAGAAAGAAAGAAAGAAAGAAAAGAAAGAAAAAGAAAGAAGAAAGAAGAAAGAAAGAAGAAAGAAAACACATGGCGGCAAGCCACTCCCAAGATCACATGGCCGGCAACCACTCCCACAAGGAGGCAACACCCACAGAGTAGGTTCCAAAATTTTTTGAAACCCACCACTGCTGTACATGTATAATATTTAGCTTCTATATTTACACACTTTATACACAGTTCTATATATATTTATATATATATAGGTTTTGTTTGACTTAATTATTTTGTTCCTGTTTGCAGCCATTGTACCAATTGTTCCAAATTTCTAATATTCCGACTCTTCTTTATCTTTTAATTTCAGTGTTAATTTGTCCATCTCTGCACAATCCAAAGTTTTTTTTTTTATCATTAATTCGTCTGAGGGGGTATTATTTTGTTTCATTTCATTTCATTTATTAAATTTATAGGCCGCCCAATCCCGGAGGACTCCGGGTGGCTTACAACAAAAGAAGAAAAAAAAGAACAATGAAAAGCAAAATAAGTAAAAAATAGTTTAAAATTCACAACCACATACGTTCTAATCGGGGCTGGACCTTAACACTAGGTCAACAGCCCCAGGCCTGCCGGACAGCCAGGTTTTAACGGCTTTCCTGAAGGCCATGAGAGTGGGTAAGGTCCGGACAGGGGTGGGTTTCAACCGGTTCGCGGCGGTCCCTGCGAACCGGTGGTTGGCAAACCCGGAAGTAACTAACTTCCAGGAACGGCGAAGGGTCCACCCGCCCGCCCGCGCTCCTTACCGGTTTTGACGAGTTCTGCGCTTCCACGCATGCGCAGGACGCATACAGCGCCTGCGCGATCCTCCAGGAGCAGCTGGAGCATCGCACAGACGCTAATACGCATGCGTGCGCCACGCCCGTGCATGAGGACGCCACCGGCCCCGTTCCAAGCGAACCGGTTGGAACTGGGCAAGAAACCCACCCCTGGGTTCCGGACCTCTGGGGGTAGCTGATTCCCACAAGGTTGGAGCAGCCACAGAGAAGGCTCTCCTCCGGGACCCACCAGCCGACACTGTCCGGCTGACGGTATCCGAAGGAGGCCCACCCTGTGGGATCTTATCGGCCGTTGGGAGGTGTATGGCAGTAGGCGGTCTCGCAGCATTGGGCAAATGCTATTCTAGCTGTAGTTAGCAGATGTGTTAATATGTACTTAATTTTCTTTGTATATTTCCCTTTGATTATTCCCAGTAGAAAGGAGCAGCAGCTGATTTAATTCCTTACTTATTTAATGTTGAAGACAGGGGAGGGATTCAGCCGGTTTGGATCGGTCCGCGTGCACTGGATGCTAATTTACATTTGGTTCGCCGAACCCCTAGTCTCAAGGACTGGCTGGCCATGCCCACCCTTACCCTTCCATCCCAGGAGTCTCCACGCAGCCTGTTTTGGATGTCAGGTAAGCGCAGGGCCCTGCGTAGAGGCTCTGGGAGGGCAAAAAATGAGCCTCTTGGAAGTTCTGGAAGTCCAGAAATGGACCTGTGTCTTGCTATTAAAGTACATTCCAGTTAAGCTTGTCTCGGCATTCGTTACTGGACGGAGGAGGGGGTCAGAACAGGCAACTGTGGAGTCCTTGGCGCTCTCTGAACTGGTCGCTTTCCTTGCAGGGCATCTCACTACCCAACTAGGTACCAGTATCATGTGAGAAAGGCGGGATAGTTGTGGAGAGGAGGAGTAGGAGTATGGGGTCCTTGGTGCTCTCTGAGCTTGGTGTTTTTTCTTGCAGGCATTTCACCACCCAACTAGGTAACGTCATCAGTTTTGAGAAGGAGGAGGAGGATGACTGTGGGGGTCCTTGGTGCTCTCGAGCTCGGTTGTTTTCTTGCAAGCATTTCAAGACCAAACTAGGTAACATCATCATCGTGCTGGTAAGAGATGGTTTGCTCTCCTTCTAGGAGTTGGCTCTTTGCATCGACTGATGAACATCGATTATTTAAGATGCCGGCACTGTCCAGAAACACCGGCAGCTAAAGTCACAGCTGTCCTATCTGGAAGCTACAAAGTGAGAGAACCAACATGAATTGATTATGTGTCATCAGGTCATTTCCTCAAGGGAGTTTGGGTCTTTGCTTTGATGGATAGACTCATGTGTGATGAAGTGCCACCAAACAGCTGTCAACTCTTATTAGGGACCACATAGCTAGGACTTCTCCAGTATGATTTGTCTCCAGCCTGGTCCTTCAGATCTTCCAACCGTGCCCCCATCCCAACTATAACTGAGTCTCCTTCCCTTTCTTGGCATCAGGGACGTCTTCTCCAGAAAACTGCATGTTCACATCACGTGTCCAAAGTGGTTCCACCACAAAACCGTGTTCGACTAAAGCGCGCTCGACGAAACCGTGTACCTGACGTCATCACAGCGTGACAAAAAAAAGCACGCTGTGAACGCTAAAGCTAAAATTAACCCTAAACCTAAACCTAACCCCCTAAACCTAACCCTAACCCTAACCCTAAACCTAACCCTTAACATAACGCTAAACCTAACCCTAACCCTTAACCTAACCCTAAACCTAACCTAACCTTTAACCTAATCGTAACCCTAACCCTAACCTAAACCTAAACCTAAACCTAACCCTAACCTTAACTTGAATCGGCTTGCTTTCAAAGCGCTTTTAAAACACCCTTTTTTCTCCGCGGTCACTGGTTGTCGCGCTGCTGATGACGGTCAGCGACACGGTTTAATATCGGGCGCGCTTTAAGTGGAGCGCGGTTTTGTCGTGCCACGGTCCAAAGTAAGATAAATGGAACCTGGTTATTTGGGACACGAGTGAGACCGTGTGGGATGCCTGCCGGTTTAACAACCAGTTCGGGGAGTGCGTGCTTTGCACATCCCTGCTTGCTTCGGTGCGCGCTGTGCTGAAAGCACTTGCGCGCTACGCTGAAAATGGAGTATTTAGAAGCTCAGCTGCTTAACTTCCAAGTCAGCAACGAACAAGGTTGTGGGGGGAGAGGGAGGAATCAGTTTTGGATTGAGATGAGCTAGAAAACAGGAAATAAAGGATAAGATAGGGCAGGGGGCGGAGCAGTGGTGGGTTTCAAAATTTTTTAGAACTTCTTCTGTAGGTGTGGCCTGCTTTGTGGGAGTGGCTTGCCGGCCGTGTGACTGGGTGGGCGTGGCCAACTTGTAAAATGTGGTGAAACTCACTTAGCAACGCTCTTGCTTACCAACCAAAATGTTGCCTCAGGAACTCTGGCATTTGAAGCACGCAAGTCTTAAAGCTGTCAAGTTACAAGACCCTCGCACCCCTAACCCTTTAGACAAAAAACAAAGCCAGGGGTGTTCAAACTTGACAGCTTTAAGACTTGTGGACTTCAACCCCCAGAATTCCTCCTCCAGTCATGTTGGTTCAGAAACTCTGGCATTTGAAGCACGCAAGTCTTAAAGCTGTCAAGTTACAAGACCCTCGCACCCCTAACCCTTTAGAAAAAAAAGCAAAGTCAGGGGTGTTCAAACTTGACAGCTTTAAGACTTGTAACTTCAACTCCCAGAATTCCTCCTCTCGCTCTTCAACTTGAGGAATGTGCAGACGGGCGGGGGGAGGAAGCTGGAACCGTTCTAAACGGCACGGTAGATTTTTGGAACGTCTTCTATAGAAGAGGTTAGAACTGGCAGGAACCCACCTCTGGGGTGGAGTCAGTTGATCGTCGGAGCTACCGGTTCAGCTGAACCGGTCCGAACTGGCTGAATATCACCTCTGGAGTGAGAATCCTGGCTAGATTTCTTCGATGATCCATCAGTTTGTGCCTTCGTTTTCAAGGTATTCTCGGGAGTTTTCTCCAACCAACTTCTCCAAAGTTCAAAAGCACCACTGTTCGCTCTCGCTTAGCAACCCTGAACGGGCTTGATTTTGATCGTAAGTTGGCGACTACCTATACTAAATCAACGACTGCAAGGGTTGATTCACTTAACGGCAGAAAGAAACTCACTCAACAACTGCCTTACTTAACGGCGGAAATTGTTGCGCTCCACCGTGGTCGTACGTCAACGGAGTTCCTGTCACAAGAAGCGGTTCTCAGCCACTCTGGGCCAGTCCGTCCAAATGCACGGAGCACTTTCGGCACAACGTGTGCCGTTGGTTGTTTTTCAACACAAACTCCGGCTCTTATCTTTGTCTAGATCACAATCTGGACACAAACAATTAGCGTCAGGAGTTTTGCAATACGCCAGCGTGTAAAAGAGCCACAGTTTGTCTCGACATCATTTCCAGAAATCAGTTAAGGCAGGACTGAAATGCCTTATCGAAATTTCCCTTCCTTTTTTCTTACGAAAGAGGGTTGTTGTTGTTGTTTTTTACCGTATTCTCGGGGTGCTTGAGAATTTCTTTCGAATTTCTCTAAGGGGAATTTTGGAGCCTGGGGTGGCAGAAGAAGGAGGAAACTTCTGGAGGATACAGGTTCTTAGGACTTAAGAGAGGGGAAGCAGGAAATCTTCAAAATTTTGGAGAGAGAAAAAATGTGACAATTAAAAAAAAAAAGATGTTTCCATGCAGCTAGTCCTCAGAATAACAGAGTCAGAAGGAATCTTCAGGAGGTCCAACCCACTGCTCAAGCTGGAGACCCCCATACAGGCAGACTTCGACACAACAGTTTGTTTAGTGACTGTCGCCACATTCAATGCTGTGATTAACTGGGAGGGGGGATTATATGGAGTATGGGAGAGCTATAGTCATCATAACGTTCCTTTCTCAGAGAGTCAAGGTCATCCTGCCCTGCACCTGGAGGGGGTGTGACTGGGAGGCATCTCCAGTTTTGGACGGTGCCTGATTGGATCACGTGATGGGACATGGGGGCTGCTGGGCAGGGACTTGAACTTTCGTTTGGGTGGGGAACACCTGGAAACTTTCAGATTTGGGTTTTCCCAGATGTGCCAATAGGACACCTCTAATAAAACGGATCTTTGAGGTAACTCAAGACTCGGCATCTCCTTTCATTGAGGGTGTTACTTGGAACCCCGCAGGGATGGGTTCCTGCCAGTTCTGACCTCTTCTATAGAAGAGGTTCCACAAATCTACAGTGCCGTTTAGAACCGGTTCCAGCTTCCTCCCCCCCGCCCGTCCGCACATCATCAGATGAAGAGCGAAAGGAGGAATTCTGGGAGTTGAAGTCCACAAGTCTTAAAGCTGTCCAGTTTGAACACCCCTGGGATTTTTTTCTAAAGGGTTAGGGGTGCAAGGCTCTTGTAACTTGATAGCTTTAAGACTTGTACATTTCAATGCCGGAGTTCCTGAGCCAACATGACTGGAGGAGGAATTTCTGGGAGTTGAAGTCCACAAGTCTTAAAGCTGTCCAGTTTGAACACCCCTGGGATTTTTTTTCTAAAGGGTTAGGGGTGCAAGGCTCTTGTAACTTGATAGCTTTAAGACTTGTACATTTCAATGCCGGAGTTCCTGAGCCAACATGACTGGAGGAGGAATTCTGGGAGTTGAAGTCCACAAGTCTTAAAGCTGTCAAGTTTGAACACCCCTGGGGTTTTTTCCCCTAAAGGGTTAGGGGTGCAAGGGCAACTTGACAGCTTTAAGACTTGCACGCTTCAATGCCAGAGTTCCAACATTTTGGTTGCTAAACAAGAGCGTTGTTAAGTGAGTTTCATCACATTTTACAAGTTGGCCATGCCCACTCAGTCATATGGCAGGCAAGCCACTCCCACCCAGTCACATGACAGGCAAGCCACTCCCACCTGGTCACATGGCAGGCAAGCCACTCCCACCCGGTCACATGGCGGGCAAGCCACTCCCACAAAGCAGGCCACACCTACAGAAGAGGTTCTAAAAAAATTGAAACCCACCACTGGAACCCCGACAATAACCCAAATCTCTTTTAAAACTCAACCAGCTAGCCCGAAACTCCGGGGTGCTGTCCGGGGGTGCTGGGCCCTGAACGTCAACCCGTAACCGGAACGGCACGAAGATTCAGGGAAGATGGAGGAAGGAGATTTTGTCAGATTCTTGAAGTGTGGTGGGGAAAGCCACAGGACAGATTGAAACACGGGCAATCAAAGGAGACAGGTGTCACAATGAGGAGACGCAACACCCCCCAGAAACGCTTATCTGAGGTTCAAACCGAAAGCAACAACAGGTAACAAATGAATGGGCTGGCTTCAGTTCATTCCATTACTCTAATCAAGCGGAATTTCATTCATCTTCCTCCTCCGTTCTCTTTGTGATGCTGTTCCAACTCATCCCTTTGATTCAAAGGCGTCAGGTGCTATTTTAGCTAATGCTTCAAAGGTTTCCCTTCAAACACATTCCTGACTTTTTGTTGCTTTGAGGTCTACGATTTTATTATTATCTGTACTGCATCTATTTACCAGCTGATAACCCCGGCGTTGCCTGTGTATTTATTTATCCGAATCCTGTATCAAGACAGGAAAAGCCCTGATTACGGCGACAATTAAATTAGTTTTCCCGGTACCCGCAGGAAAAGTGATATCACCTTAATTGCTAATGTTGGGTTTTCCCCCTTACCAGAGGGAGCCCCCTTGTGGAGTACCGTGAAGCCGTTGGCATGGCAACTCCACTGTGCTGTACAGGAGGAGCCATTTTACGGCAGTACGGTAGAAGACATTTGAAGGCACAACAGGCTGTATCTTAACAGAACAACCCCCCAAGGGGCGTTAGGGGGGGTCTCTTGACCCCACAGTATTTTTTTCCAGAGAATTCTCCGGCATATAAGACGACTTTTGAACCCCAAAAAATTATTTCAAAAATTGGGGGGGGTCGTCTTATACGCCAGGTAAACCAAAAAAACAAAAGAAAAGAAAAAGCAACGCCGACAAGCAAAATCCAGGCCGCCACCAGCCCAGGCGCCGGCTTTTCAATTGAAAACCTTGGCGCTCCTTGCCTGGGCATGTGGATAGATAAGCGCTGGGAGGGCTTAGTAAGGTCTGGCTGGAGGTCTGGAGGAGGAAGGCGCTGAGTTCAAACTACGAAAGCCTGGAAGCTGGAGGCCTTCAGCCGGCTTGCGGGCGCCTGGAAATAGGGGGGTCATCTTATACGTCCAGTCGCCTTATATGGTGGAATATACAGTATGTATATTCTACAAATTTACACCCGGCACATTCCCAATACAGGCAGTCCTTGATTTATGACCGTTTAACAACCATTTGAGGTTATGACAGTGCTGGAAAAAATGACTTGCAATTGGTTCTTGCACTTATGACCGTCACAGCGTCATGTAATCCAAATTCAGGTCCTTAGTAATTGGCATGTACTGTGTTTATTGCCCACTGTCCAATTGGGGAATCCAGAAAAAGAAACTACTGGGACATTATTTTACTAAGAGTATAAAACTTTACCGAAAAAAATCCACATTGGCACAGAAGAAGCAAAACCACCTCTGGGTTTCCCGCGCAAAATCAAACATAGTTAATGCCCCCTTTTTCCTAGGGGCCGCCCACAATCCATTAAATCCACCAATCACTCATGTTCATTTTGTTATGGGAAACATCCAGCCACCCTGGGACATCTTCTCGGTGTGTCCTTGGGATGCCAGCAATGTCCCCCGGTGCCGACGGATGCTTGAATACCATTCTCCCACCTCTGCATTTCACACACACACACACACACACACACACACACACACAGAGTCCCTGTTATTGTCAAGCTGTGAGCAAAGTTCAAAATGTAGATCAGAATGTGAATCAGTTGACACTTATAATGGTTGCAGTGTCCCGGGGTCATATGACACAATAGCAGTCTTCTTATATTTACAATAATACAATAGCAGAGTTGGAAGGGACCTTGGAGGTCTTCTAGTCCAATCCTCTGCTTAGCCAGGAAACCCTATAGCGTTTCAGACAAATGGCTATCCAACATCTTCTTAAAGACTTCCAGTGTTGGAGAATTCACAACTTCTGGAGGCAAATTGTTCCACTGATTGATTGTTCTAAGTGTCAGGAAATTTCTCCTTAGTTCTAAGTTGCTTCTCTCCTTGATTAGTTTCCACCCATTGCTTCTTGTTCTACCCTCAGGTGCCTTGGAGAATAGTTTGACTCCCTCTTCTTTGTGGCAAACCCTGAGATATTGGAAGACTGCTATCATGTCTCCCCTAGTCCTTCTTTTCATTAAACTAAACATACCCAGTTCCTGCAACCATTCTTCATATGTTTTAGCCTCCAGTCCCCTAATCCTCTTTCTTGCTCTTCTCTGCACTCTTTCTGGAGTCTCCACATCTTTTCTACGTCGTGGCGACCAAAACTGAGTGCAGTATTCCAAGTGTGGCCTTACCAAGGTTCTTATAAAGTGGTATTAACACTTTATAATGCCTTGGTATTTGAGGGGCTTTGAGGGGCTGCCCCAAAGAAGAGGGGGGGTCAGCCTATTCTCCAAAGCTCTTGAGGGCAGGACAAGAAGCAATGGATGGAAACTAATCAAGGAGAGAAAATACCTGGAACTAAGGAGGAATTTCCTAACAGTGAGAACAATTAACCAGTGGAAGAACTTGCCTCCAGAAGTTGTGGTTACTCCATCACTGCAGGATTTCAAGAAGAGACGGGACAACCACTTGTCTGTAATACTATAGGATTTCCTGCTTGAGCAGGGGGTTGGTCTAGAAGACCTCCAAGGTCCCTTCCAACTCTGTTATTCTGGGAATTAATCAGTGGAATAGCTTGCCTCCAAAAATTGTGGATTCTCCAACACTGGAAGTTCTTGAGATTGGACAACCACTTGTCTGAAATAATATAGGGTTTTCTGCTTGAGAAGGGGTTGGACTAGAAGACCTCCAAGGTCCCTTCCAGTTCTGTCATTTTGGGAATTAATAGGGGGAACAACTTGCCTCCAGAACTTGTGAGTGCTCCAACACTGGAAGTTTTTAAGAAGGGACTGGATAACCCCTTGTCTAAGATAGCATGGGGTTTCCTGCTTGAGCAGGGGGTTGGACTAGAAGACCTCCAAGGTCCCTTCCAAGTTCTGTTATTCTGTTATTCTAATTTACTCTACGGAAGGGCAGTTTTTCTGCAGCACTGACCGTCAGAGGGAAAATCCCTGTTCAGGAGAAAACATCCCCAGATGGATTTTAGCTCTGTTTGCAATTACTGGGAGGTGTGTGTGTGTTTGTAGGATTGGGGGCAGGACTCAGTGGGCACCAAAACATCTGTATCGCTTTGACAGAAAGCTGCAAGACTCCAGCTGTGGCCAAAGATGCAATCTGGATGGGGGATAAAAAGGAACACAGCTGTGGAATGCTTTCACTTAATTCATAAATACAATCCTTCCTCCTACTGGAATATTGTTTTACTTCCTCTTGAGTCAGGCTGGAGGCAGAGAAGTGGCGCTGAAAATGTCAGATGACACCCCCCAGGTAGTCCTTGAATTACAACAGTTCATTTAATGACTGTTCCAAGTTACCACGGCACTGGAAAAAAAAGGGACTTAGGGCCGTCTTTTACGCTTATGACTGCATCCTCATGGTCACTTGATGCAAATTCAGTCCCTTGGCAACGGGCTCGTATTTACGACGGTTGCAGTGTCCCGAAGTCACATGATCCCCTTTTGCGACCAACGTCAACTGGGGCTGGGGGTGGAACAATCAAGAAACAAACAGGGAACCAAAAAACCCCCAAAATACTTCCCCACAGGCAATTGATGCCAAAGGAATCAAGATTAACACCAGACTTAACATCACACCAACAATTAACATATTAACAGAGTTGGAAGGGACCTTGGAGGTCATCTAGTCCAACCCCCAGGGCCCAAGCAGGAGACCCTACACCATTTCTGACAGATGGCAGTCCAGTCTCTTCTTGAAAGCTTCCAGAGGATGACACTCCCACAACTTTCAAAGGCAACTTCTGTTCCATGGGTTGATGGTTCTCACTGTCAGGAAATTCCTCCTTATTTCCAGGTTGAATCTCTCCTCCTCCTCCTCCTCCTCCTCCTCCTCCTCCTCCTCCTCCTCCTCCTCCTCGAACCTCACACCCTTCTAGCATTGATCATGGTTAATTAAAGATCTCCAAGAAAACAAGCAAGCTCAGAGACCACACAGTTTTGTAACCTGCATTTTGACAGAAAGAACTGGAAAAAACAGGGCAGAGTTAATCATGCTTTTGGTATGTCTCAAGCGCACTCCTTCTCACAAAACTGTTTACGCTTTGAAAGCGAAAGTCAAACACCACAAGATTCCTGAAATAACTTTCTGATCCTCGGGGGGTCAAAGCTACGAAAGACGACAATCTGATTTTTTACAGCATTTTGGGGGGGATTTTTACGGCATTTTTTGGGGGGGGGGGAACAGGGTGTAGTAGTGGTTAAATAAACTCAGCAACCATAAAGCAGCCCCCACAGTTGTGAACGGACACACCATGGTCCTTTACCACCAATTTTACAACGGCCAGCACTTGGGACCGTAATGGGCAGGCTCCATCATGGTCGTAAGTCCAGGCCTTCCGCACAGCCTTGAAGAACTGGCTAGCCCGTCAGGCCTGGGGATGAAGATAGTTGCCCCTCCCGAATGATGAATGCATGTTGGTTACTGTTTTATTATATGTGTCTTTGTTATTGTCTGCATTTCCCCTTCCCTGATTTTATGTGAGCCGCCCTGAGTCCCCTCAGGGAAAAGGGCGGCCTACAAATGTCAATAAAATCTATAATCTAAAAATCTATAAAATCTATAAAGTCGAGGACTAGCTATAAAGATTGGGCACAGTGAATTTTCCAGGTGCAAATCCCCCTAGATAATGGGGAAAGGTTGCATACCACTGAATTAAAAAGCCCCAAACACTTTTTGTCCAGCAAATCAACCCACACCTGATTTTCTGAACTAAAAAACAAAGTTAACACTAAACAATCAAGAATGGGATGATATCCCAATCAAGGACCTGTCAAAGCAGAAAAACAAGCTAACAGTAAACAATAGGCGAATCAAGAAAGATCCGAGATCACTCCCACCAAGGCTGACAGGACAAGCCACTTACATAAAAACAGAAGGCAAAACCGTACTTCCTTCTAGCACTGATGACGTTACCTAGTTTTGTAATGAAAGGTCTGTAAGAATTCAACAAAGCTAGAGGGAGCATGAAGGATGCTACGTCTATCCTTGAAGCAAAAGAGCTGTTGCTTTTTAAAATAATCCTCCTCCTCCTCCTCCTCCATCCACTGCCAAATCCGTTCCTTTCTAGCACTGATGATGTTACCTAGTTAGGTAATGAAAAATCTGTTGTCAACTCACAAAGCATCCCTGGCCTGCTCTCGAGTTGCCATGGGCAAGAGAGGGGGGAAAACTAACAGAGCAGCACGGCAGCCACAAACGGAAGCACATTCCAGACATATCTTTCTCAAGGCTGTCTCCCAGGTTACCCGCAGCAGCTGGAGGGGCGTGATCTCTACAGCTCGGCAAAAGTACTCAGTGGAGAATGTGATTTATGACACACCCTGGGTGGGGGAGGACGGTGGGAAACAGGGTCATAATTGGGCCGTAAATTACGTGAGGTCAGACCTGGCTTCACCTGGGTACATGCAGACATGTGGCTCCTAATAAATAACTGGATTTCTTTTGAAGCTTGGCTCGAGGCTCATGATTTAATTAGGACACCCGTGGGAACCCTGACATCTGTAAGAATACAACCAAAGTCAGAGAGAGCATGAAGGACCCCACAGCTATCCTTGAAGCAAAAATGCTGTTATTTTTTTTAACCCTCCTCCTCCTCCATCCACCCTCAAATCCACTCCTTTCTAGCACTGATGATGTTACCTAGTTAGGTAATGAAATGAAATACCAAAGATCCCACCATTCAACCTTGAGCTACAAATATTCTCTTCTATTGGTTCTCCATAGATAAAGCCTCTGCTCCTTAAAAAGATACACCCTCATTTTCACATTTATTGAACTTCCACCTATCATGTCACCTCTGGTCCTTCTTTTCATTAAATTAGACATACCCAGTTCCTATATGGGACACAGTGGCTCAGTGGCTAAAATGCTGAGCTCGTTGATCAGAAAGATCGGCAGTTCGGCGGTTCGAATCCCTAGCACCGCGTAACGGAGTGAGCTCCCGTGCCTTGTCCCAGCTTCTGCCAACCTAGCAGTTCGAAAGCACGTAAAAAATGCAAGTAGAAAAATAGGAACTATCTTTGGTGGGAAGGGAACAGTGTTCCGTGTGCCTTTGGCGTTGAGTCATGACCATGGAGACGTCTTCGGACAGCGCTGGCTCTTCGGCTTTGAAAGGGAGATGAGCACTGCCCCCTAGAGTCGGGAATGACTAGCACCTATGTGCGAAGGGAATCTTTACCTTTTTACCACCTATACTGTACCTGTGCATTTTGTTTTTCTTGCCTATATGTAGAATCTATATGTTGAATTTTATTTCTCCCTCTCCCCCTTCATTCATTGCCCTTCCGATTTTTTCCCTTCTTTGCCCTGCTCAGCTCAACCCTCCACACACACACACCCCTCATCCCCTCCCAGGGCCCTGTGACAATTTATGAAAGTAGGAAGCTGTAAGAAGGAGCCTGCGCCAGGGAAGGAAACCGGGGTGTGCGCTGAACACAATAGAAGGGAAGTAGTTGGGCATGGCTGCAGTATGTAATGCTTTCCGGGCTGCGGAGCCGGGAGGCTTTCGGCAAAGAGTTGGGCAGAAACGCAAAGGCTACAGCAGACGGCCATTCTTGGCGGCCCGCAATGGAGGCTTCGGTCGGAACCTGCCTTTGCAAGCTGGTTTACAGATCGGCAAGAGTTGGAAAGGGACCTTGGAGATCTTCTAGTCCAACCTCTCGCTCAAGCAGGAGACCCTCTACCAGAGATGGAGAACCTTTTGGGGTGCCAAAAAATGCGAGGGCGCACATGCGTGTTGGCACCCATAATGTAAAGCGTGCCCCCACATGTGCATGCACACACAAACTCCGTCACGCTTCTCTCCCCCCACCATGCGCCACATTGCTCGCCTCCAAGTTGAGCTTGGTATTTCCCCCAGGGGGGAACGTTTTCTGCCCTGCCCAGGCTCCCGGAAAGCCTCCGGGGCCTGGGGAGGGCGAAAAAGGGGGCCCAACGGGCTAACTGGAAGTTTGGAAATGAACTTCCGATAGGCCTCTTGGGCCTGTTTTTTGCCCCCCCCCTGCCCCCCCAGGCTCCAGAGGCTTTCCTGAAGCCCGGGAAGGGCAAAAATGGCCTCCCCCAGCCCTCTGGAAGGCCGAAAATCAGCTGGCTGGCACACATATGCACACTGGAGCTGATGGCTCCTGTGCCAGCAGAGATGGCTCGGTGTGCCACGTGTGGCATGTGTGCCATAGGTTCGCCATCACAGCCCTCTACCATGCTGTACAAATTTCTTCTTTAAAAGACAAAGACAGATTCCTTGTGCGTCCAATCACGCTTGACTAATAATTCTATTCTATTCTATTCTATTCTATTCCATTCCATTCCACTCCACTCTCTATTCTATTCTATTCTTTCTTATTCTACTCTACTCTACTCTATATTCTATTCTATATTCTATTCTGATTTCTTATTCTATTCTACTCTACTCTAATCTACTTTACTCTTCTCTATTCTATTCTATATTCTATTCTGATTTCTTATTCTATTCTATTCTTTCTTATTCTATTCTACTCTACTCTTCTCTATTCTATTCTATTCTATATTCTATTCTGATTTCTTATTCTACTATTCTATTCTATTCTATTCTATTCTATATTCTATTCTATTCTATTCTATTCTTTCTTATTCTATTCTACTCTACTTTACTCTTCTCTATACTATTCTATTCTGATTTCTTATTCTATTCTACTCTATTCTATTCTATTCTTCTCTATTATGTTCTGTTTTATTCTATTCTATTCTGATTTCTTACTCTACTCTACTCTTCTCTGTTCTATTCTATTCTTTCTTATTCTATTCTATTCTACTCTACTCTACTCTTCTCCTATTCTATTCTATTCTGATTTCCTATTCTATTCTATTCTTCTCTATTCTGTTCTGTTCTGTTCTATTCTATTCTGATTTCTTACTCTACTCTTCTCTGTTCTGTTCTATTCTATTCTATTCTATTCTACTCTACTCTACTCTATTCTATAATGTCCCGTGTTGGAGTAGCCACAACTTCTGGAGGCAAGTCGTTCCACTGATTAATGGTTCATTGTCCGAAAATTCCTCCATATTACCAAGTTGAATCTTCCAGGCTTCCCCAGCCATCATGCTTTAACACGGGTGGTTCCTAGAATCACAGGACTGGAAGGGACCTTGGAGGTCATCTAGTCCAACCCCCTGCTCAAGCAGGGAACTCTACCATTCTGGACAAATAACTGTCTAAATTTCTTTTTAAAAATCTCCAGTGATGGAGCACCCACAATTTCTGGAGGCAATTTCTGTTCCACTGATTAATTGTTCTCACTGTCAGGAAATTTCTCCTCAGATCTAAGTTGCTTCTCTCCTTGATTAGTTTCCATCCATTGCTTCTTGTCCTGCCTTCTGGTGCTTTAGAGAATAGGTTGATCCCCCTCTTCTTTGGGGCAGTCCCTAAAGTATTGGAAGACTGTCATCCTGTCACCCCTAGTCTTTCTCTTCGTTAGACTACACCAGAGGTGGGTTCCTACCAGTTCGCACCTATTCGGTAGAACCGGTTCATCAAATCTACCGAACCGGTTAGAAGAGGTTCCACCAGTGGACCCGGAAAGCAGGCCACACCTACAGAAGAGGTTCCAAAATTGTTTGAAACCCACTACTGGCAAGGATCTTGTAACCTGACAGCTTTAAGACTTGCATGCTTCAATGCCAGAGTTTCTGAATAGCTACTTGGACCGACCTAAGTACTAATTCATAATTTCATATCCGGTCACATGGGCAGCAAGCCACTCCCATCTGGTCACAAGGGTGACAAGCCACTCCCACAAAGGAGGCCACACCCACAGAGTAGGTTCCAACAATTTTTGAAACCCACCACTGGACTAGACATACCCAATTCTGCAACGATAGCCGATGAATCATCCCAGCTGCTGTTTATACTTATTTGTTTCGTGGATGTTTTTAAAATGTAATCTTTTTTTATTTTTCTTTAAAAAAAAAACAAACACAAATATATCATCATTTGTCAATCATTAAGACATTGAAATACGATTTTTTTTTGTTGTGTGTACCCCTCCCTCCCTCCACCCCCCCATCCCCCCTCCTCCTTCCCCCCCCGACTTCCCAGAACCCGTTTCGTGGATGTTTTTAATTGCTTCAATGTCTTTTAAATTGTTTTAAATGTTTGATAATTTTGGAACTCTAAACCATCCAGAGTTGCTTGGCTGAGTTGGGCGGCTGTAGGATTTGAATAAATAAACAGATAAATAATTTTGGCCATCTCCTGAGGCAGCACTGCTGGAATTTGGAGGCAAAATAACTAAATTCCAGCAATGAAATAAAAACCAACAAACACACACAGCGTAGGAGCAAACGGACCACATGTTTCCAAGAGCCATCAGGATCAGAATTAAAATAGGACTGGAAAGGGACCTTGGAGGTCATCTAGTCCAACCCCCTGCTGATGCAGGAGGACCTATACCATTTCAGACAAGTGACTGTCCAGTCTCTTCTTAAAATGCTTCAGTGATGAAGTATTCACAAGTTCTGGAGGCAAGCTGTTTAATTGTCCTAACTGTTAGGAAGTTTCTCCTTAGTTCTAGGTTGATTCTCTCCTTGATTAGTTTCCATCCATTGTTTCTTTTCCTGCCTTTAGATGCTTTGGAGAATAGGTTGACCCCCTCCTCTTTGTGGCAGACCCTCAAATACTAGGAGACTGCTATCATGTCCCCCACATCCAGTCCTTATCTTCTCTAGACTGGCTATGCCCAAATCCTGCAACTATTAGAATAGAATAGAATAGAATAGAATAGAATAGAATAGAATAGAATAACAGAGTTGGAAGGGACCTTGGAGGTCTTCTAGTCCAACTCCCTGCCTAGGCAGAAAACCCTATACCATTCCAGACAAATGGCTATCCAACCTCTTCTTAAAGACTTCCAGTGTTGGGGCATTCACAACTTCTGGAGGCAACTTCTGTTCCACTGATTAATTGTTCTCACTGTCAGGAAATTTCTCCTCAGTTCTAAGTTGCTTCTCTCCTTGATTAGTTTCCACCCATTGCTTCTTGTTCTGCCCTCAGGTGCTTTGGAGAATAGCTTGACTCCCTCTTCTTTGAGATATTGGAAGACTGCTATCATGCTATCTCCCCTAGTCCTCCTTTTCATTAAACTCCGTAGACATACCCAGTTCCTGCAACCGTTCTTCATATGTTTTAGCCTCCAGTCCCCTAATCATCTTTGTTGCTCTTCTCTGCACTCTTTCTAGAGTCTCCACATCTTTTCTACATCATGGTGACCAAAACTGAATGCAGTATTCCAAGTGTGGCCTTCCCAAGGCCTTAGAAAGTGGTATTAACCCTTCACGTGATCTTGATTCTCTCCCTCTGTTGATGCAGCCTAGAACTGTGTTGGCTTTTTTGGCAGCTGCTGCACACGGCTGGCTCTTATTTAAATGGTTGTCCACTAGGACTCCAAATCCCTCTCACAGTTACTACTGTTGAGCAAGGTACCACCTATACTGTACCTGTGCATTTTGTTATTCATATGTTTTTGTCTCCAGGCCTTTGATCCTCTTAGTTCAGTGTTTCTCAACCTTGGCAACTTGAAGATGTCCGGACTTCAACTCCCAGAATTCCCCAGCCAGCGAAAGTTTTAGTTGCTCTTCTCTGCACTTTTTCCAAAGTCTCAACATCTTTTTTGTAATGTGGTGACCAAACAGGATGCAATATTCCAGGTGTGGCCTTACTAAAAAGGCTTTCTAAAGTGATGCTAAGAATTCACATAATTTTGTTTCCATGCCTCGGTTTATACAACCCAGGATAGTGTTCACTTTTGGCCCATCTCACCCCATTTCCTGCCTCTGCCCCCTCCCCCCCCAAAAAAATAAAAATTAAAAAGTCTGTATTGTGCGATGAAACGTCAGTAGCAAAATTGTTTTTTAGATCCTGTGGTTTTGGATGTCTGAGTGAGTTTGCAAATGTAAGGATTGGCGCTGTTTGCTCTCCAAAGGATTTACAGTCTCGCTCCCACCTTTAAAACCCTCCAACATCTGGATTAAACATTTCATTCAGGGGACATCGGATCGTTCCTGGGGAAATCTGCTACCGCCCACAGCGCATAGGAAGCGGCCTAAACGATCTCTCTTGCACACCATCCAAACACCCACAAACACAACACATTCCCAGCTCAGAGGAAACGCCTCCGATTTTTAATTACGATGTACAGAATTAATTATGATGTACTACAAAGTTAAGAAGGGGCCTTGGAGGTCTTCTAGTCCAGGGGTCACCAACATTTCGGATCTCAGGGACCATTAAATTCATAATTTTAAATCCCGCGGACCGCTAATACGATCTGCCTAATGACCGGCTGGGTGGGTGTGGCCAGTTGGTCATGTGACTGGGTGGGCGCGGCCAATTTGATGTCACTCACATCGAGGGGCGCCTCACCAGCCTCTACTCGCCCCTCCTCTCCCAGCCCCTCCTCGCCTGCCCGCCTGGGCTCCTTAGGGCCCCAACAGGGAGCAGTTGCTGGAGCTAATCAGCCCCCAGGAGAAAGACTTGGCAAAACAGCTCAGTTCAACAAGTTCAACACAGTTCAAGAGCAACAAAGATGATTAGGGCAGTGTTTTTCAACCTTTTTTGTGCAAAGGCACACTTTTTTCATGAAAAAAAATCACGAGGCACACCACCATTAGAAAATGTTAAAAAAATTTAACTCTGTGCCTATATTGACTATATATAAAGTAATTTTCCCACGGCACACCTTACACTATGTCACGGCACACTAGTGTGCCACGGCACAGTGGTTGAAAAACACTGGATTAGGGGACTGGAGGCTAAAACATATGAAGAATGGTTGCAGGAACTGGGCATGTCTAGTTTAATGAAAAGGACCAGGGGAGACATGATAGCAGTCTTCCAATATCTCAGGGGTTGCCACAAAAAAGGGGGAGTCAAACTATTCTCCAAGGCACCTGAGGGTAGAACAAGAAGCAATGGGTGGAAACTAATCAAGGAGAGAAGCAACTTAGAACTGAGGAGAAATTTCCTGACAGTGAGAACAATAGAAGGACTTGCCTCCAGAAGTTCTGAATGCCCCAACACTGGAAGACTTTAAGAAGATGTTGGATAGCCATTTGTCTGAAACGGTGTAGGGTTTCCTGCCTAGGCAGGGGGTTGGACTAGAAGACCCCCAAGGTCCCTTCCAGGTCTATATTGATTAATTAATTCATGAATGGCTTGCCTCTGGAAGTTGTTCTTAAAAACCTCCAGTGTTAGAGCGTTTACAACTTCTGGAGGCAAGTCCTTCTATTGATTCATTGTTCTGATGGGTATGTCTAGTTTAATGAAAAGAAGGATTGGGGATGACATGACAGAAGCCCTCTCATATTTGAGGGGCTGCCACAAAGAAGAGGAGGGTGGGGGTCGTCAAGCTATTCTCCAAAGCAAGAAAAAAAGCAATGGGTGGAAACTAATCAAGGAGAGAAGCAACTTAGAACTAAGGAGAAATTTCCTGACAGTGAGAACAATTAACCAGTGGAACAGAAGTTGCCTCCAGAAGTTGTGGCTGCTCCAACACTGGACGATTCTAAGAAGAGATTGGATAACCATGGTGTAGGGTTCCCTGCTTGACCAGGGGGTCGGACTAGAAGACCTCCAAGGTCCCTTCCCACTCTTCCTTGTTCTGTTGATGTCCAACCTTTCTACTTCCTCATTCGTCGCCGCTCTCCTGTGCCCAAAGTACTCGACGCCCCCGATGTGAAACGTAGAACTCACCCGGATGATCTTCCGACTGGTTGAAGCCGCAGATCTGACAGATGTTCCGCACCCATTTGTTCATTTCTTCTTCCGTTTCCGCCACCAAGTAGAAGGTCCTCTCGCTGGTTTTGATGTCGAAGACGAAACTGTCCTGCAGCTCCTTCTTGTTGAAGGTCAGCCCGGCGTCCACCTGCTCGCAAAAGTTGAGGTTGATCACCCGCAGCGGCTTCTTGGAGTGGTTGTTTTTGTAGTACTCCAAGACATCGGGGTCACCGCTCATCCGGCCACTGCGAAGGATAAACCATCGTTTTTTCCAGGCCTGGAAAACACAGAAAGAGAGATTTTTTAATTCTGGGAAAGAGAAACAGCTGCGTCGGAAAGAGAGATTTTTTTAATTCTGGGAAAGAGAATTAATTTGATTCCAATTGAGCTGGGGTTACGGATATTCCTCGAGTTATGACTGCAATTGAGCCCCGCAGTTATAGATTGTCTTTGACTTACGGCCTATTTGTTTAGCGACTGTCCGAAGTTACGGCGGCACTGGAAAAAAAGTGATGTATGACTGCTTTTCACACTTAACGACCCTTGCAGTATCCCTGTGGTCATGTGATCAAAATTCAGACGCTTGGCAACCGGCTCATACTTATAGCAATAGCAATAGCAGTTAGACCTGTCATTACCTCCATTTCTTCCCCATCGATTCGCCAGGAATTGAGAGGGCCAGATGCCATGATCTTAGTTTTCTTAATGTTGAGTTTCAAGCCAACGTCTGCACTCTCCTCCTTCACCCGCATCAAGAGGCTCTTTAGTTCCTCTTATAGCAATAGCAGTTAGACTTATATACCGCTTCATAGGGCTTTCAGCCCTCTCTAAGCGGTTTACAGAGTCAGCATATCGCCCCCAACAACAATCCGGGTCCTCATTTCACCCACCTCGGAAGGATGGAAGGCTGAGTCAACCTTGAGCCGGTGAGATTTGAACCGCTGAACTGCAGATCACAGTCAGCTGAAGTGGCCTGCAGTACTGCACCCTAACCACTGCGCCACCTCGGCTCTATACTTATGACGGCTGCAATGTCCTGGAGGCTCATGGAAAACCCCTGGAGTCTGGGGAGGGCAACCCCCCCCCTGCCAATGTGCAGGAGGCTGACTAGGCCGCGCCCACCGTAGCCACGCCCACCCAGCAACCTGGCAGCGAATCTGTTGCTGGACCTTTTGAAGCCCGTCCCTGGCTAATTCTGAAATTCAACGTTTCATTGGGGTATCATTGCAACTCCGGGAAAAACAGGTGACAAATCGAGCCAGTTTCGAGTCATTTGCACTCCAGCGGAGGAAAGGATGAAACCGTCTCATCCGCGGCAATTTCGGGGACAACTAAATCACAGCAGGAGAGATAGATCCGGAGGGCTTGTTTTGAAGCCTGTAGGCTGAAATGTTTCGAGAGAGGCATGCTAATTCATTTGCGTGTCCTAATAAAGCGGGACTTGTCAAAACACATTATGGGTTTATACGGGAGCTGTGCGCGCCTGGGAATGATTCAGAAGAGCTGCTTTTGACTTGCTGCTAATTAATACAGCCCCATCTCCCCCCCCAAGATTTCCACATGAATTTAAACAAAGAGACGGGCTGCTTTAATTAGTCGACTCATTAAAAACATCTCTTCAAGCAGCCCCATTTGTTTTTAGACCTCCACATCAACTTTAAAAAAGAGATGGTGCTGCTTTAATGAGTCAGCTCATGAAAACAACTCATCAATCAGCCCCATCTTTCTTCAGACTTACACCTGAGCTGCTTTGGACTTGCGGCTAATTAATGCAGCCCCATCTCTTTTTTTTCAGATTCCCACCTGAATTTAAAGCAGCAGCTTTAATGAGTCAGATCATGAAAACAACTCTTCAAGCAACCCCATCTTATTTTCAGACTCCCACATCAGCTTAAAGAGAGAGAGATGGGGCTGCTTCAATGAGTCAGATCAAGAAAACAATTCTTCAAGCAGCCCTATCTTTTCTCAGACTTTCACATCAGCTTGTTGAAAGAAATGTCCTTTTGGGTTCAGCTCCAAGTGGGGAAGAAGACACTGGAGGCATGGAGGCTGCTTGGAAAGATGGTTTATTGTTGGACAGGGCCACATGGCTTGAGCCCTGAACAGAAAAGGTGATCACATGCTTCAATGTTGGTGGAGAAGAAGAGAGAAGGGCTGAGGAAGGGGCTTGCTAGGCTTTTTATACCCTGCTTAGTCCCACCTCTCTGTTTCCTGTTCCTGTGTAAGAAATGTATTCTGACTGGTTGTCAGACTCCCATGGTGCATGCAGGGGGCTACTCTCTAGGCTGTTTTGAATACAGGTATGAGTTCTCAGATGCCATGTGGAGAGTTGAGTAATATCCCTTCCCCCTACAGCTGCAGTGAGGAGAAGTCTTTATTATGTAAAGTGGGCTAGCCTGGCCATCTTAATGGCCCATTAGCTGGGGATGGGCAGAAAGCTATAGGCAACTATTCTGTCTTTTAAAACATGTTTCTTTTCACATCCAGAGAAATATTCTGCCTTTTCAATATTTCCTAGGATATTTCATTTTTTCTGGGAGAGGGCTGGATGATAACTTCCCACAAGCTTAAACAAAGAGATGGGGCTGTTTTAATGAGCCAGCTCTTTCGCATGGAAAGCTATTAAAAAGAAGAAGAAATGGTTGCTTTCAGAAGCAGCTGGAGGTGCTGCGCTCACACAAGATCTGAAGCACTTCTTCTGAATTCTTCAGCTCTATTCTTACGCTATTTTGGAGTTAAGGAATCGTCCTTCCCATCCCTTAGATTTCTGCAAGATAGCAAGCTCCTATTAATCACGGCATTTTGGCTTTTAGGTAGAGCGAAAACAAAATAAGTGACCAGACGTTCTAAAACCCAGAGCTCAGTTGACTAACAATGTTGTTTGTGTCAGAAGAAGAAAGAACGAGTCCTCCTCCTTCGGCCCGACCCCAAAAACCCTCTTGGAGAGATCTTGAACTCGCTGGAAATAACCTTGAATGGGCAACGAAATGCAGAGCTGTGATTTATAAGTGTTGTCAGTACATGCTGATCCTAGATGACAAAGAGTTGAGTTCGAAGGTTTGCCAAAGCTCAGCCTGGGGAAAACATTTATTTAGCGTGTTTGTAATGTTACAAGGCTTTGCAAGGCAGCGCCACTAAAATTGATATAAAGGGAATTTAAGAGGCAGGTGGGAACCTAGGAAGTAAATCAATTTTAGAGCCCGATATAGAGATGGAAAAGTAGATTTTTGAAGGGAAGAGAACAAGCCAATCACTCTGCTGTGATTACAGTCATTAAGTTCTGCAGCTTTTATTTACGTTGAGCTGTTTAATACCCCGAAATGCAAACAAGCACACACAGACCACCTCCATCAGATAACTAAACTCTGATCTAACTTTTTGACCGTGTCCCACGCACTTCTCAAATCACATGGACTAGAAACTTAGCTTCGAGAGTGGTACGGGCGGGGTGGGGGCAACTGGATGCTCCCACTCTAACAACACAAGAAGAGGGATTGCAATTATTATTATTATTATTATTTTCTGTGTTCAAAAGTTTTATTTCTTTTAAAACAAACATTTCATCGTTCCTCAATCCGTAAGACATCGAAGTACAATTTTTTTGTATGTCAAAATAATTCTAGTTTACCACCAAATTCTTGTCTAGCCTAATGCATACCCCTCCCTCCCTCCCCCCCCAACCCCCTCCTCCTCCCCCCCCCCGACTTCCCAGAACCCGTACACGGTATGGATTTTTAACAAACACAGTCTAAAATCTATTGAGAAAAAAGAAATAAAGAAATTAATGACATTCTACATTGACCTTAGCTTCTTCTTGCCGAACTAACTTTAAACAATTTAAATCATTTCTGATCTTAAGCATAGGCTAACTGGAATTTCTTGGTCCCGTATTTATTTTGTATATTATAGTCAATCCATTTTTTCCAGTCTCGTTTATATCTCTCATTTGAGTGATCTTTAAGATATGCCGATATTTTAGCCATCTCGGCTAAGTTTGTAACTTTCAATGTCCATTCTTGAGTTGTAGGCAAGAGGGATTGCAATTATTAAGGGTCTCCCGAAAATGGGTAAACTCCCTGCAACTAATCAGGAACCCCGCAGAAGTTTACCAACTTTTTTAAAAATTAAAAGATATATACATATTCAAGAGCCGATGCCTTTGATAACATTCATTCATCAGAAAAGGGGATACCAGATCATCCTATTTATTTATTTTTTGTAACTTTTTCTATTATTCTGCAAAGGAGAAAACTACCCCAATAAGGAGTAAGTTGTTACACAGATGTTTAAAATGTTGTGCAAAATGTGAAAGCATACAGTGCTTAAATCAAGACAGTGCTTAAATCAAGGGATAATATATATTTTTTTAATGGCATTTATCTCGATGGTTAGTCCTCGGCTTTACGACCACAATTCAGCCCAATTTTTTTTTGCTGCTATGTGAGACATCTGTCAAGCGGGGTTTGCCCCGTTTTGTGACGTTTCTTGCCAGAGTTGTTCAGTGAATCCCCGCACAGGTGAAACGAGAGGTTTGAGTTACGTTAGCGGTCGTTAAGTGAACCCACTGACTTTGCTCATCAGAAGGGGGATCACATGAGCCCCAGGGACCCTGCAACCGTCATAAATATGAGTCAGTTGCCAAGCGTCTCCATTCTGATCAAAGGACCACGGGGAGGTAGCAACGGTCGTAAGTGTGAAAAACAGTCCTATGCCAATTTTTTTTTCCAGCGCTGTTGACACTTTGGACAGTCAAAGTGAATAGAATAGTTAATAGAAAAGTGAACTGATGGATTAACTGAGCAATTGTTGAACAGCAATCCTTTAGCTCAGGATCCAAAAAGATCTTGGCAGATTTGAACTATAGGTTTTATTCAGAGGTGGGTTCCTACTAGTTCGCACCTATTCGGTAGAACCGGTTCGTCAAATCTACCTAACTGGTTAGAAGAGGTTCCCCCAGTGGACCCGGAAAGCAGGCCACACCTACAGAAGAGGTTCCCAAAATTTTTTGAAACCCACCACTGACACACAGAGAGAGAGAGAGAGACAGACAGACAGACAGACAGACAGACTGACAGAGAGAGAGAGAGAGAGAGAGAGAGAAAGAGAAAGAAAGGAAGAAATAAATAAAGAAAAAAAGAAAAAGAAAGAAAAAGAGTGAGAGAGAGATGAAAGAAAAAAAGAAAAAAGGGACAGAGAGACAAAAGGAAGGAAAGAGAGAGAGAGAGAGAGAAAGAAAGAAAGAAAGAAAAAAGAAAGAAAAAGAGTGAGAGAGAGATGAAAGAAAAAAAGAAAAAAGGGACAGAGAGACAAAAGGAAGGAAAGAGAGAGAGAGAGAGAGAGAGAGAGAGAGAGAGAGAGAGAGAAAGAAAGAAAGAAAGAAAGAAAGAAAGAAAGAAAGAAAGAAAGAAAGAAAGAAAACACATGGCCGGCAAGCCACTCCCACCAGGTCACATGGCCGGCAAGCCACTCCCACAAAGGAGGCCACACCCACAGAGTAGGTTCCAAAAATTTTTGAAACCCACCACTGGTTCTATTCAACCACATGAGATTTAACGTGGAGGAAAGCAAGGTTTTACAACTGGGCAGGAAAACCCAAAGGCACAATTACAAATTGGCTCAAAAACTATTAGATGGGGTGAATGGATGAGGCAGGCTCAGGGTTCAGCAACTAACAGCTCTTTATTAAGTGACAACCATGTACAATCCAGCAAAGACTCTGTCTGGCCACAGCCTTTTTATAGGGAGCTGTCAGACCCTTCGACCAATCAGATTTGAATACTGTTCCCGCCGGAACAGAGGACCTTGGTGGAAACTACTATGCTGAATGTCAGTATATAACAAAAACAGTAACTGTGAGAGGGACCCAGTGGTGGGTTTCCAAATTTTATAGAACCTCTTCTGTAGGTGTGGCCTGCTTTGTGGGAGTGGCTTGCCAGCCACGTGACCGGGTGGGAGTGGCTTGCCAGCCATGTGACCGGGTAGGAGTGGCTTGCCAGCCATGTGACTGGGTGGGCATGGCCAACTTGTAAAATGCGGTGAAACTCACTTAACAACGTTCTTGCTTAGCAACCAAAATGTTGGCTCAGGAACTCTGTCATTTGAAGCACGCAAGTCTTAAAGCCCTTTAGAAACAAAAAAAACCCAGGGGTGTTCAAACTTGACAGCTTTAAGACTTGTGGACTTCAACTCCCAGAATTCCTCCTCTCGCTCTTCAACTTGATGATGTGTGGACGGGCGGGAGGGAGGGAGCTGGAACCGGTTCTAAACGGCACAGTAAATTTGTGGAACCTCTTCTATAGAAGAGGCTAGAACTGGTAGGAACCCACCCCTGGAGGGACCTTGGAGCCCTAGTGGATGATCCCTTAAACATGAGCCCGCTGTGCACGGCAGCAGCCAAAAAAACTCATACGATCCTTGGTTGTATAAACAGAGGCATAGAATCAAAATCAGATGAAGTATTAGTACCGCTTTATAAATCCTTAGTGTTCTGACCGAGGCTTCCCAAGAGCATGAAGCAAACTCCGACAAAAAACCCTGTTATTAATTGACTGTGAATTCTCCTCATTCACATCCAGCAAAGTCTTTCGAGGGAGGATTTATAGTCACAGACCTTATCTGGCTTGGAGAGCTGCCAGGCCGATATCTGCAAAACCTGGCAAGGAGTCTCGGAGAGTCACGAACCAATGAAGCGAACTCATGGTCTCCTGCAAGCTCCACTCCCCTGTCGCTCCTCTTTGATTCCCTCTGGGAGGGGCCATTCATCGTCCATCTGTGGCCTTACTCCCGAGTCGACCCCTGTTCCTTAGCTGTTCCCTTCGTCTGGCAGCTCTGCGCATGCACACACTGGGAACAGGCTCCAGCTGTTCATCTGCCTCACTGATCTCCGACTCCAAAGGCAGCTGATAAGTGGCATACGGATCTGGCCCCCTCTCTGCCTCCGACGCAGAGCCCTCCTCCGAGCCTTCTCCAGACTCCAGGACTGGCCCAGGTTCCTCCTTACCGCTGGCGATTAAGGGCCTGAAGACAGAAACATATGAAGCACGATTGCAGGATTTGAATTTGGCCAGTCAAGGGAAAAGAAGAACTAGGGGTGAAGTGATAGCAGTATTCCAGGAGGAAGGAGTCAACTTATTTTCCAAAGCCCCAGAAGGCAAAACAAGAAACAATAGATGGAAACTAATCAAGGAGAGAAGCATCCAGGAATTAAGGATAAACTTCCTAACAGTGAGAACCATTAACCAGTGGAACTGCTTGCCTTCAGAAGTTGTAAGTGCTTCATCACCGGAGGTTTTAAAGAAACCACCTATCTGAAATGCTATAGGGTCTCCTGTTTGAGCAGGGGGTTGGACTAGAAGACCTCCAAGGTCCCTTCCAGCTCTATCCTGATTGACTGAACATTTGATCCAAAGCTCTGGGTCACCCCAGTAGCTCTTGTTCAAGAAACCTCAACTGTGACTGATACATATATGAATTGAATACTTTAGAACTTTTTGTTTTAAAATGGATAAGGATAACAATGAATTTATGTATACTTGATAGAGGATTGGTGATATAATGTATAACCCTAAGAATATATTATAAAGATATCTTCTTGTTGATAAATAATTTTAATAAGGAAGTAATTAAAAATTAGTATATATATATATGAAGTGACTATTTAGAATACCTTGTTGAAACATGAAGGCATATCATTTTTGTTCAAATGTATGATGTACAAGGACAATAATGAACACAAGCATACTCGATAGTTGATTGGTGGGATTATACATAATTGAAAACAGTGATATACAAATATAAATGGTTGGTAAATCTCTTTCATATTGGGATCTGTGATTATATAAAGGTATATTGTTATTAAACAGACAATCAAGAATGTAAGGGAATTAGGTTCATTGAAAAAAAATATAATTGAATATACGCTGTACAATGAAAGTGAGGTATTTACTTATATTAGATGAAAAAAATCTGTGATTGCAAATGTAATTGAGAATATGGATGCAAAAACACTTGTAACCAAATGATGTGTTGTATGTAATGGATGAGATCGGTTTTTTTAAACATTGTTTTTTTAAAATTTTTATGTTTAAAAATAAAAAAAAGAACATATGAAAAAAAAAAGAAACCTCAACTGCGGATCAAGAACCGTCAATAAGGTGGTGTCATAGCAGGTGCGAAGGATGGTAAACAAAGCATTCCAAACTATACCTTATAACCTCTTAAATGGAATAATAAAAATATAAGAATGGCAAAGAAAAAGAATAACTATGTGAATGTATATCTATAACTGTATGTAAGAGAATAAATGACAATAAAAACATAAAGCATAATATAGGTAAATAATATTTGGTCATAAGTAGCTAAGTATAAATAAATAAAGAATTGTACATAAAAATGGATAACGAACAAGGAGATTATGAACGCAAGATAGAAATGTATAGTAGGGAAAACACTAACTGCAAAGAAACCGATTCGGAACTGCGGTATGATATACGATGGAACTTATTGTTCCTATGTTGTTTTTAAGTCATGTGTCTGTTTCTGTTGATGTGCTTATGTGTACAAAATAAAAATGTACAATTAAAAAAAAGAAAAAAAAGAACGGTCAATCTCTTCCACTCTTTCTCATTGGCAGTTTAGATCTAAGCATTGTTGCCTGGGATCCCGAAGATAATAAATGGCCACCGTGATTAGAGGCAGATCCTCCTTGAATCTGTCCAGTTCGCTTTTAAAGCCATCTTAAATTAGCGGCTGTCACATTGAATGCCAGTCAGTTCCCGAAGTTTAATTACAAGGCTTCCCTTTTATACAGCATCTCAGCCATCCTGCCAAGCCGTTCATTATCGCATCCCTCCTTGGTATAATTTAGCAAATAAACCCTGATGTGTCACCGCCACTGACACTGTCCTTGGCATTGTCTCCTGAATCCGTGTGCGCTTTTCGCAGACACCCAGTGAAATTTGAAGCCGTTTGCCTCTTCGAATTTCGCCTCCTGCCTTTGTATAGCATCGATCCAGGCACTGCGGAAAAAACCTTTAAGCGTTGGCTCCAAGCTCCTTGGCAAAAGAAGGGTGGAAAAACACCACACCAAAGGCTTTAGCAGTGGCTTCAAGTTGCAATGCGCCAGGATTAAGTTTGTCTCCGGCAGTGTTTCTCATTCTTGACAATTTTAGGTCATGTGGACTTCAACTCCCAGAATTCCCTAGCTAGCATCCTTCAAGATAGGTAGACTTCAACTCCCAGAGTTCCAAGCTGTATTGCCTCAAAATAGCTGTACCTCATTCCCAGAATTCCCCAACCAGCATGCTTCAAGGTGTGAGGATAACACCCAGATTCAACCCACAGTCAATATTGCTTCAAGATGCAGATTTGAAGGGAGCTTCAAAACATGTGGACTTCAAATCCCAGAATTCCCAGCCAGCATGCTTCAAGATGCAGACTTCAACTCCCAGAATTCCCCAGCCAGAGGCTTCAAGATGCAGACTTCAACTCCCAGAATTCCCCAGCCATCATGCTTCAAGATGCAGACTTCAACTCCCAGAATTCCCCAGCCAGAGGCTTCAAGATGCAGACTTCAAGTCCCAGAATTCCCCAGCCAGAGGCTTCAAGATGCAGACTTCAACTCCCAGAATTCCCCAGCCAGAGGCTTCAAGATGCAGACTTCAACTCCCAGAATTCCCCAGCCATCATGCTTCAAGATGCAGACTTCAACTCCCAGAATTCCCCAGCCAGAGGCTTCAAGATGCAGACTTCAAGTCCCAGAATTCCCCAGCCAGAGGCTTCAAGATGCAGACGTCAACTCCCAGAATTCCCCAGCCAGAAGCTTCAAGATGCAGACTTCAACTCCCAGAATTCCCCAGCCATCATGCTTCAAGATGCAGACTTCAACTCCCAGAATTCCCCAGCCAGAGGCTTAAAGATGCAGACTTCAACTCCCAGAATTCCCCAGCCAGAGGCTTCAAGATGCAGACTTCAACTCCCAGAATTCCCCAGCCAGAGGCTTCAAGATGCAGACTTCAACTCCCAGAATTCCCCAGCCACCATGCTTCAAGATGTGAGGATAACACCCAGAATCCCACAGTCAATATTGCTTCAAGATGCAGACTTCAACTCCCAGGATTCCCCAACTAGCATGCTTCAAGATGTGTGGACTTCAACTCCCAGGATTCCCCAGCCAGGATGCTTCAAGATGCAACTTCAACTCCCAGGACTCCCCAACTAGCATGCTTCACGATGTGTGGACTTCAACTCCCAAAATCCCACAGTCAATATCGCTCCAAGATGTGAGAGGACTTCAACTCCCAAAATCCCACAGTGAATATCGCTTCAAGATGTGAGAGGACTTCAACTCCCAGAATTCCCCAGCCAGCAAGTGCTGGCCAAGGAATTCTGGGAATTGAGGTCCACACATCTTCAAGTGGCCAAGGTTGAGAAACGTTGCTCTAATCTAGGGCAAATGTGTAAGCCCAGATGCCAACAGCTGGTGACCTGACACTCTTCCCCCCCTTTAAGCAAACATCCGTGGCGTAAGTGGGAAAGCGCAAACTGTGGGACGCTGGCTTTCAAT
>NC_045546.1:3950521-4045521 GCF_009769535.1 Thamnophis elegans
GTCTAAATTTAATTCTGAGGTAAGGCCTACCCTTCTCAGGTATTCTTGTTCTTTTGAGCTAGACCTTTATTGCCTGGAAATTGGATTTTGAAAAAGTGGATTTCCCCCCACCCCCCTCATTTGCCACTTAGTGCTTAAAAGATATACAGTATTTTCCAGCGTGGAAAGATAAATATATGGATCCAATTATTCCACGCACCACAGAGTGGATGGGATTAGCAACCTACGAGGAATCAGTGCTCAACATACTTCACTGTGGATAATTGGAATGAAACACTTCTTTATCTGGTTATGATGCCCGTGTAGAATTTTTAGCTGCATACATGCACCTGGCAATATATGTCTAATACAATACAAAAGCAGAGTTGGAAGGGACCTTGGAGGTCTTCTAGTCCAACCCCCTGCCTGGGCAGGAAACCTTATACTGTTTCAGACAGAGGGCTATCCAGCATCTTCTTAAAGACTTCCAGTGTTGGGGCATTCACACTTCTGGAGGCAACGTTGTTCCACTGAGTAATTATTCTAACTGTCAGGAAATTTCTCCTCAGTTCTAAGTTGCTTCTCTTCTTGATTAGCCCACAGGCCGGATGAGTCACATGCTGGCTACAGCCACGCCCAAGTGGCAGTTGGAACAGAGTTCTTTTCAGGTGGGGAGAGGGAGTAGAACGTCTAACTCCTTAGTATCAGAGCGTGTTAATAATAATATAAGAAATACTAATGGTCAATTCAAAATATCCTTTCTTAGCAAGCCCCTAGAAGCCAAGAGAAATATATGTGCCAAATTTCAAGTTTGTAAGCTTTACGGTTCTGAAGATTTTGTGACGATCCGTGAGTGGTATTTTGCTTTTATATATATATGTCTATAGATCAAATTTATCCTGGAGACCGTTGCCTGAAGAAGTCTCCATTCAGCCTCAACTAGAGAAATGGGGCAAACTTGTGGTGTTGTATGCGATTTGTAGCCATGGAAACTCAGTTTCCGTCAACGTGTCTCAATCTACTTTAAGATATAGATGGACTTCAACTCCCAGAATTCCCCAGGCAGCATTTTGGCTGGCTGGGGAATTCTGGGAGCTGAGGCCGACACATTTAAAGTTGCCAAGGTCGGGAAATACAGGCTGACATCAGTGTTTTGACAGGCCCAGTGCTTATTTCTCCAAAATGCTCTCCAGGTTAACAATGGAGGTTTTTTCCCCCCTTCCTATCTCCTTTTTTGGAAACATGTTCTATTCATCAAGACTTTTCTTTTTTTAGACAGAGCCGTGCACTCACCCTGCCCAATTATAGTTCAAAACTCAGCCTGCTGACCAGCCATCTCCAAATGCATTCAGCAGCTGAGTTGGAAAAAACCCAGAAACTATAAGATTGCAAGAAGAAAGCTTAGGGTTTTTTTTTTAATCTCTCCCCCCCCCCCTTTGTTTCTTTTATTAATTGAACACAAAAAACAAACATGGAAAAAATACTGTGTGTGTATTTGTTACATCTTTTCCCTTTTTAAAAATTAAAAATTGTGTGTGTGTGTGTGTATAGGTGGTGTGTGTGTGTGTGTGTGTGTGTGTGTGTTTGTGTGTGTGTGTTTTCTCCAGCATAACTCTGGAACGCCTCAAACAATTTCAACCAAACTTGGTACACTCTCTGGAAACAAATACTATGGGGTTAAGACACCCCTAAAACCCCTCGTTGGGTTCCACCTGGAAGTTTTTAAGAAGATGCTGTGGGTAACCATTTGTCTGAAGTGGTGTAGGGTTTCCTGCCTAAGCAGAGGGTTGGACTAGAAGACCTTCAAGGTCCCCTTCCAACTCTGTTAGTCTACTCTATTCTAAATAAAACTTCAAACTTCCTAAAGTCCTATTTCCCCACTCTCTTGAATGCTCAGCTATTTTTTTTTGTTTTGTTACTTGCACGGATCTCTAATTATATTTAGCACTTCCTCATTAGCATTCTGCTGGTTTATGAAAGGACCTGCCAAAGAATTTAGCATCGGCAGTCTTATTTAGCAGCTGAAAGAATTTGATGCTATCAGAAAATGAAGGCGGAGAGGATTAGTCTGAAAGTTGTATAAATTAAATCCACAGCCCAAGCTCTGGTTATCGGCTCATTTAGCCCAGCAGGACCAGAAAATTTAATGCATTTGAGCTGGATATTTACCAGAGCTGCTGATAAAGTGAATTTCTTGAATTGTATTCAGGAATGGACAGATGCAAAACTAGCCGATAAACCGACATTGCCCGTGTATTTATTTATAGAGGGAAAATGTCCAGACCAAATGTAATTTCTAATGTTGGGTTTTCCCCCTTACCAGAGGGAGCCCCCTTGTGGAGTACTGTGAAGCCGTTACCATAGCAACTCCATTGTGCTGTACAGTAGAAGCCATTTTATGGCAGTACAGTAGAAGCCCTTTTTAAGGCACAACAGGCTGTATCGTAACAGAACACACACCCCGAGGGGTTTTAGGGGTGTCTTACCGCCACAGTATTTGTTTCTAGAGAGTAAGTAATCTGTTTACCAAGTCTGATTGAAATTGCTCGAGCCGTTCAAGAGTTATGCTGGAACATAAACACACACAGAGCCATTTTTAGATTGATGGGTGGATGGATGGATGGATGGATAGATAGATAGATAAGGATGGATAGATGGATGTAGAGAGAGAGGGATGGATGGATTATAGATAGATAGATAGATAGATAGATAGATAGATGTATTGATAGATATATTTATTGATAGATATATTTATAGATAGATATATTTATAGATAGATAGATAGATTATAAAGATAGATAGATAGATAGATAGATAGATAGATAGATAGATAGATAGATAGATAGATAGATAGATGGAAGGAGGGAGTTTGTTACTGCCTTTTTCCAGATGTTTCTCGAGTTTCCAGTCTGGCCTAAAAAGCCTGGGATTTCCTGGTGGTGTTCCATCCACATGCAGGCTATCCTCAACTTACAATAATTCATTTAGTGACTGCTAGAAGTTACAACAGCGCTGAAAAACATGACATGTCCATTTGTCACACATTTTTCACACATGGGCAGCATCCCCACAATCACATGATTTATATTCGGATGCTTGGCAACTGCCTCATATTTATGACGGTCGGAGCATCGAGTCCTACTTCCCTCTTATTAGGTGGCCAAAATACTTGAGTCTCCTCTTCAGGATCTGGCCTTCTCAAGAGCAGTCAGGGTTGATCTCCTCTAGGACTGACCGGTTGGATGGCCTTGCAGTCCAAGGGACTCAATGCAGGAGTCTTCTCCAGCACCAGAGTTCAAAGGCCTCTGTTCTTTCCAACAAGATTGACTAAAAGCATAAGCCTCAGCCATAATTGCACCATTTTGAAGCTTTCAAGGCGTAAATTTCCTCCTGGTTTTGTTGTGCAAACTTTTTCCACATGATTAGCAGGTGCCGTAAATCCCTGGTTCTCTGCTTCCCCTTCTGGCAAATTTATCTTAATTAAACTGCGGGGAAGTGAGTGAAGTCTAATAAACCCGCTCTCTGCTCTGAACTCAAATCTCAGGCCAAGCAATTGAAAGAGCCCCGTAAATCAAATTGAAAATCAAAAGCCGCTGCGAGAAACACTTCATTATGCTAGAGAAATGTCTTGCGTGCTTCCCCCCCCCCCCTGTTTAGCAGCAACAAAACCTAAAGCAATTTAAAAACAGTCACCTTCCCCTTAATGTGGTTTTAATTTTCTCTCCACAGGTCACGGTGGAGAACCTGTAGCTTTTAAAACTTATAAAACGCCAACGACTGCTTCCCGGATAACTCCATTTATCGGAGATTTATAGTTGCACGAATGCTAACCACTTCTATCGGCCTCTGGATCGGTTTTAGAGTAGAATGAGAGCATACAGACCCATTTATTTGTCTGTTTATAGCCGTGGCACGACAAAACCGCGGTCCACTAAAGCGCGCCCGATTAAAGCGCGTCGCTGACATCAGCAGCAGCGCGACAACAACGACCGCGGAGAAAAAAGGGCGCTTTAAAAAGCGCTTTTAAAGCAAGCCGATTCACGTAAAGGTAAGGGTTAGGTTTAGGGTTAGGGTTAGGTTTAGGGTTAGGTTAAGCGTTAGGGTTAGGGTTAGGGTTAGGTTAAGGGTTAGCGTTAGGTTTAGCGTTAGGTTAAGGGTTAGGTTTAGGGTTAGGTTAAGGATTAGGTTAAGGGTTAGGTTTAGGGTTAGGTTTGGGGGGGTTAGGTTTAGGTTTACGCATTAATTTTAGCTTTACCGCTCACAGCGTGCTTTTTTCGTCGTGCTGTGATGACGTCAGGTACGCTGTTTCGTCGAGCGCGCTTTAGTCGACCGCGGTTTTGTGGTGGAACCGTTTATAGCATTAATAAACACACTTTTGAGAGGTTAGTCGTTTAAACAAGGACGACTTATTTGGGGGGGATTTATGCAGGAAATTCTTATTTTATATAGGGATAGATCAAGGTTTAGCAATGGAAAAAAAACAGATAGAGACATTTTCTGACAGGGAGAACAATCAACCAAGGGAACAGAAGTTGCCTTCGGAAGTTGTGGGAGCTTCATCACTGGAAGCTTTCAAGAAGAGACTGGACTGCCCCTTGTCAGAAATGGCTCAGGGTCTCCTGCTTGGGTGACTAGATGACCTCCAAGGTCCCTTCCAATGCTGTTAATCTGAAATGATGAGGGGACTGGAGGCTAAAACATATGAAGAACAGTTGCAGGAACTGGGCATGGCTAGTCTAGTGAAGAGAAGGACCAGGGAGACAGGAGACTATCTTCCGATATCTGAGGGGCTGCCACAGTGAGGAAGGGGGTCAAGCTATTCTCCAAAGCACCCAAAGGCCAGACAAGGAACAATGGATGGAAACTAAACAAGGAGAAATTCAACCTAGAAACAAGGAGGAATTTTCTGACAGGGAGAACAATCAACCCATGGAACAGAAGTTGCCTTCGGAAGTTGTGGGAGCTTCATCCCTCTTCAAGAAGAGACTGGACTGCCACCTGTCAGAAACGGCACAGGGTCTCCTGCTGGGGTGGGTAGGGGTTGGACTAGATGACCTATAAGGTCCCTTCCAACTCTGTTAATCGGTATCTGCATTGGCTTACAACCATTTGTTTAAGGTCTGTAAGACGTTACAACGGCACTGGAAAAAAGTGAGTTATGATGACCGTTTTCCACACTTAGCACTGTAGCCACATCCCGGCGGTGGTTATGTCATCAAATTTCAGGACTCTTGACAACTGGTGTATGTTTATGACGGTTGCCATGTCCTGGGGTGATATGGTCATCTTTTGCAAACTTCTGACAAGCAAAATTAATTGTTGGCTTGCTTATTTGTGTCGGAAGCATCGCAATTAAAATAAGGAGAATAGAATAGAATAGAATAAGAGAGTTGGAAGGGACCTTGGAGGTCTTCTAGTCTCACCCCCTGCTTAGGCAGGAAACCCTACACCAGTGGTTCCCAAACTTGGCAACTTTAAGACTTGTGGACTTCAACTCCCAGAATTCTCCAGCCAGCTGGAGAATTCTGGGAGTTGAAGTCCACAAGTCTTAAAGTTGCCAAGTTTGGGAACCACTGCCCTACACCATCACTTTAGGATATAAAATATAAAATTGAAATATGTACACCTTAAACAGGACTTGCCCAGAAACTAGGAATATTTATTGTGTTCTGCCACACTGATCAGGACACAATACGGCAGGTACGGTACCACAATCGCAAAAAAAATAGAAGCAAAGCCAACGAGGAAGCCCGATTCACTTAACAACCGGGGCACTAAAAGTCGTAAAATGGGGCAAAACTCACTTAAACAACCCGTCTCGCTTAGCCACGGGAATTTGGCCCTCAGTTGTGGTGATACATGGAGGACTAGCAATAGGACACTGTACGGATTCTTGAAGACAACAATCCAATATCCCCTTTATCTGTTTTCAACAGAAAATATTTTGTTAATATAAAATGTTCCCATTTCTGCACCGCTGCTGGGTGAAGCATGTTATTTCCTCGCTGAAAACATAATCCTTGTTATCTTGTTGACAAACCAAGGCTGGAAAATAAATTTCTCTGCCTCGAATCTTACAAGAACCATTCCCAGGCTGTCCTGAAATATAGAAGCAAATGTTTTGGCCAAGCTTTTTAAAAAAACAACAACACACGACTTTACAACCTTGTTGCAAACTGGAGAAATTAGACAAAGAAACCAATCATTCTTCCTTGTTTTATTCGGGAAGCGCTGGACAGCTGTGTTAATTGGGTTCGATCGTTTTAAACTGGGAATCCGGTGATTATTATGCCTGGTGCAAAAACAGAGATTGGGAAAAGTAAGGAATTGAGGAGTCCTCGGCGCTCTCTGAGCTCGGTGGTTTTCGTGTAGGCATTTCATTACCCAACTAGGTAACATCATCAGTGCTTGCAAGGAATGGGATTTTCTCTCAATTTATAGCAATAGCAGTTAGACTTATATACCGCTTCATAGGGCTTTCAGCCCTCTCTAAGCGGTTTACAGAGTCAGCATATCGCCCCCACAGTCTGGGTCCTCATTTTACCCACCTCGGAAGGATGGAAGGCTGAGTCAACCTTGAGCCGGTGAGATTTGAACAGCCGAACTGCAGAACTGCAGTCAGCTGAAGTAGCCTGCAGTGCTGCATTTAACCACTGCGCCACCTCGGCTCTATATTATATTGTAGTGGCTTTCTCTGTCAGCGTTGGTGAGGGCGGTTTTAGAATTTCATTGGCAGGAATATAACCTGAGAGTAAATCAGTGGTGAAATCTACCCCCCCTCGCGGTTTTGTGGGCATGGCTTGGTGGTGGTGGGCGTGGCTTGGTGGTGGTGGGCGTGGCTTGGTGGTGGTGGGCATGGCTTGGTGGCATGGCCAACTCCCCCCCACTTTTAAAAACATTTTTTTTAACTACCTATTCTAGCTAATCGGTCAGAACCGGTAGCATTTCACCCCTGGAGTAAACCCTACTCCTTACTAGCACTGAGGACGTTACCTAGCTGGGTAATCAAACTTCTACACCTAGAGTAGGTTCCGGCTCCCGCTACTGCTGGTTCGCTCAAGGACACGCCGCGCGCCCGCAGTGCAACAAAAATTGCTTTGCGCATGCGCAGAAGGCAAAAACAAGATGGCGCCGCCGAGAGAATCGATTCGGGGATGTGGCAGGCTTGGGTCGCTGCCGGTTCCAACGACCCAAGCCGCCAACTTACTACCGGTTCAGCCAAACCGGTAGGAATCCACCTCTGGTCTACATGAGAATAACCCAGTTCAGACAGCACCAAGAATTCCTCATTTCCTTATTTTTCCTGATCTCGGTTGCACCATTGGGTAATGAAATGTCTGCAAGGAAACCACCAAGCTCAGAGAGCTTCAAAGACCCACAATTGTTCTCCTCCTCCTCCTCCTCCTCTCCACTCCATAAACCTCCACTGCTTTCTAACACTGATGATGTTCCCTAGTTGGGTAATGAAACGTCTGCAAGGAAACCGTCAAGCTCAGAGAGCAGCAAGGACCCACAATTGTCCTCCTCCTCCTCCTCTTTCTCCTCCTCCTCCACTCCATAAACCCCCACTGCTTTCTAACACTGATGACGTTCCCTAGTTGGGTAATGAAACGTCTGCAAGAAAACCGCCAAGCTCAGAGAGCACCAAGGGCCCGTCTTTTCAACCCTGAGCTATAAATATTCGCCTTTGAAAACAAGGGAAATTTGACATTTGTGCACCCTGCTAAAATATTTACTCAAGATGCAACAAATGGATAAGAGGCATTTCTGGTCCAACCGTCGTCGGAAAATTCGGGTTTATTCTGAGGAATGCAGAGTTGTTAGGGGGAAAAAAAAGAGACAAAAATATCAGCGTGTAATAACACCATGTCCCTGCTCTGTTTGTTATATAAAAGAAGAAAAAGAAAAGCGAGTTGAATAAAGTGGGAAGAAAGTTGATTAAAAATGTGCCTATCAGAACCAGTGGGTGCTGAATAATGTAACACGGTGTTTCTCAACCTTTACAACTTGAAGGTGTGTGTGGACTCCAACTCTCAGAATTCCCCAGACAGCTGTAGCTCAGGAGTCCTTGGTGCTCTCTGAGCTTGGTGGTTTTCTTGCAGACGTTTCACGACCCAACTAGGCAACATCATCAATGCTAAGAGTGGAGTTTGTGGAGTGGAGGATGTAGGAGGAGGAGAATGAAAGGTATATGATGAAGGGGAGGAGAAGGAGGAGAACTGTCGGGGTCCTTGGTGCCCTCTGAGCTTGGTGGTTTCCTTGCAGACGTTTCACGACCCAACTAGGCAACATCATCAATGCTAAGAGTGGAGTTTGTGGAGTGGAGGATGTAGGAGGAGGAGAATGAAAGATAGATGATGAAGGGGAGGAGAAGGAGGAGAACTGTGGGGGTCCTTGGTGCTCTCTGAGCTTGGTTGTTTTCTTGCAGACATTTGATGACCCAACTAGGTAACATCATCAATGCTAGGAGTGGAGTTTGTGGAGGACGGAGGAGGAAGAGAATGAAAGACAGATGATGGAGGGAAGGAGGAGGAATGGGTGAATGGAGAAGGAGGAGACAGATGATGGAGGGAGGAAGAGGAGGAAGAAGAGGAAGAGAACTGAGGTGCTCTCTATCTTTGGTTCTTTTCTTGCAGACGTTTCATTACCCAACTAGGTAATATCATCAGTGCTAAAAGAATGGGATTTGCCCTTATTTTTATATCTTAGCGGCTTGCCCTGTCAGTGTTGGTGGGCGTATTGTTGGCGGTTCCTTGATTAAGTTGTTTACTGTTTACTCAGTATATAAGGAGAGAGCAAACCCACTCCCTTCTATCACTGATGATGTTACTTAGGTGGGTCGTAAAACGTCTTCAAAAAAAAAAGGCACAAGCTCAGAGAGGGCCAAGGAGCCCGCTGATAAGAAAGTTATGGAGGGATATTATTAAAAAAAACAACAACCCACTGCTGTAAAATTATTATAATTTCCTTTTCTCATCTCCTGCTCTTAATTTGGAAGAAGGGGTTCTTCCTTACTCTTCCTGGCTAGGGAATTCTGGGAGTTGAAGTCCAGACAAGCTTAAAATTTGCTAAGATGGAGAAAGATTTGTTCTGCGTGTTACGTAATGTTGGCTCCCTTCTCTTTGGGCCCGAGGGTGTAAAACAAAACCCTTTTCGCGAAAAGTTTGTTCTCGCATAGTCAAAATGAAGGACCGCAAAAAAACAAAAGACAGATGGAGTTTGGGAAGGAGTCTGTTATGACAGGTGGGAAGAAAAATAGATGTAAAAGAGGTTGAACATGATTTCTATATTAAGGGATGGGTTTGAATAACAGCAGCTGCTGATATTCTCGACGGCGGCTTCTTTCTGTCTTGAGTAAATCTTGATTTATCTGACGTTCTTGGTTTTTTGGGGGGTGAAATCACCTTGGTGGCAACTTCCAGACTGGTTTACATTATGCCATTTAAAAAAAATATGCAGCTAGTCCTCAACATACGACCACAATTGAGCCCAGAATTTTTCTTGCCAAGTGAGACAATTTTTCAAGGGATTTGGAAAAAAAATGACTATTACTGTTTTTCATGTCAGGGTAAAGATTTAAGAGCTGACCAGCTGCTACGATGATGTAATGCTGGGAATGAGTCAGCAAGATTTTGGGGCTGATATCACTTTAAGAGCCTGTAATAAGAAGAGGCCCTGTGCTTCCACGCTGTAATTGCTGTTTGTTTGAGGGTCTGACTAAAGTATGTGTATGTATATATTCTTTGTAGATAAAACCACTAGTTAAATACAAACCTCTGTTTACGGTATTTGCTCCTGGATTGTTTCACGTAGTCACACTATGAGCACTCGGGCATTTCACACTTACGACCACTGCAGCATCGCCATGGTCACGTGATCAAAATTCTCCCGCTTGGCCACTGACTTGTATTTATGACGGTTGCAGTGTCCTGGGGTCACGTGATCCCTTTCATGACAAAGTCCATGGAGGAAGCCAGATTTACTGAACCATCCTGTTACTCACTTAGCAGCTGAAGCGATTCGCTTAACAACAGCAGCAAGGAAGGTCATAAAATGAGACAAAACTCACTTAAGGACTGTCTCGCTTAGCATTGGAAAGTGTGGATCGTACGTCTGAAGCTTAGCAGCAGGAAAACCAGGAATTCTATTCTCTCTAAAGCTATTTTCCGTGGCGCTTCTTCAAACTTAAAAAGCACGTGAACTTAGCCACGGCAGAATAAACTGATTTCATTGCTGATTTTTATCACAGGCATAAGGAAAAAGTGAGGGGAAAAAAGAATTGAATAACAGAGCTGGAAAGGACCTTGGAGATCTTCTAGTCCAACCCCCTGCCTAGGCAGGAAACCCTCCACCACTTCAGACAAATGGTTATCCAATCTCTTCTTAAAAACTTCCAGTGATTGAGAATTCGCAACTTCTGGCGGCAATGTTGTTCCACTGATTAATTGTTGTAACAGTCAGGAAATTTCTCCTTACTTCTAAGTTGCTTCTCTCCTTGATTAGTTTCCACCCATTGCTTCTTGTTCTGCCCTCAGGTGCTTTGGAGAATAGCTTGACTCCCTCTTCTTTGTGGCAGCCCCTGAGATATTGGAAGACTGCTATCATGTCTCCCCTAGTCCTTCTTTTTATTCAACTAGACATTCCCAGTTCCTGCAACCGTTCTTCATATGTTTTAGCCTCCAGTCCCCTAATCCTCTTGGTTGCTCTTCTCTGCACTCTTTCTAGAGTCTCCACATTTTTTATTTCATGGCGACCAAAACTGAATGCCGTATTCCAAGGGGGTGGAGGGGCTTACCAAGGCATTATAAAGTGGTATTAACATACAAATACTATAGCTTGCCACTTGCAGTAACCTGTGTGGGGAGCGTGGAGGAAACACAACTACAACCAGCATAACTTTAGAGCAGCTTTATGGTAAACATCCTGATGGGGAAAGGAAACACTTCCTCCCCTATAGAATGAACGATGAGCTTCCTGACGGAGGCAAGAGATAGGAATAGCAATAGCAGATTTCAAAAAGTTGCTGAAATTGCGGGAATTGGGTATGTTCGGTTTATTAAAATAGGAGGACGAGGGCAGTGATGGTTAAATTTTTTTGTCATCATGTGTCAAAAGCACATGCACCAGTGTGCCAGTGTACGTGTGCCCCCACACCCATAATGCAATACGCCCGCCCCCCGTCCCCAGGCATCTTGGACTCCCAACTCCCATCCTCCCAAGTGGAAATTACCGGTAGTCCTTGACTTACAACAAGTTGATTTAATGACCACGTGCCATTACAACGGTACTGAGAAAAGTGACTTACAATGGTTGCAGTGTCCCGGGGTCAAACGGTCCTCTTTTTGTGACCTCCCCACCAGCAGAGTTAAGGGGAAAACCCATTTAACAACGCCGCTGCTAATTTAACAACCACAGTGATTCCCTTAACTACGGTGGCGAGAAAGGTTGTAAAAGGGGAGTGAGATTCACTTAGCAACCATCCCGTTGAGCGATGGAAATTTAGGGCTCAATTGTGGTCGTAAGTCGAGGACTTCCTGTACCTAGGAGAACTTGTTATGACTTACCAGTAGGTAAGGTAGCAATAAGGTACATAAACGTTCTAGTCGTTCCTGACTCTAGGGGGCAGTGCTCATCTCCGTTTCAAAGCCAAAGAGCCAGCGCTGTCCAAAGACGTCTCGGTGGTCATGTGGCCGGCATGACTCAACACCGAAGACGCATGGAAGGCTGTTCCCTTCCCACCAAAGGTGGCCCCTATTTTTCTACTTGCATTTTTTACGTGCTTTCGAACTGCTAGGTTGACAGAAGCTGGGGCAAGTCACGGGAGCTCACTCCGTTACGCGGTGCGAGGGATTCGAACCGCCGAACCGCCAACCTTTCTGATCAACAAGCTCAGCGTCTTAGCAACTCTAGCCACCACATCCCTAAGGGTTAGCCATGTAAGGTAGAAAATGGGAAAGTGAGAAATATTTTCCTAGCTTCCTTTTCCTTCCTTTTGCTCTCCAATAATTGCGCTGCAATTATTACAGACCTGAAACGCTCAGGTTTTAAAGGGGGGTGGACAGGCAGGTGGGGGCTGCTTTCAGCTGTCAGAACTGTCAATTATCTGAACACACCCTTTTTATGGTGCACCCTCAAAGAGACATTTCCTTTCCAAATCACCGCCAGGCCGACCCCTCCTAAACCAATTAGCTAATTCACTGACTTGTCCCCAAGGAGCAAAAAAAAATATCTTGCGAATAATTCTGTTATGGAAATGGCACGTTTGAGCTGCTGCTCTTCTATTTTTTTTCCATCTCCCCAAGGTCGTTATTTAATTAGAAAAACTCCTCCAATAAATGAAAAGAGAGCCTCTATTGTTTTCGGTTCCAAGTTTGACTTGGTTGGTTTGAGAGGGATAGAATTAAGGTAAAGGTTCCCCTCGCACATCTGTGCTAGTTGTTCCCAACTCTAGGGGGCGGTGCTCATCCCCGTTTCAAAGCCAAAGAGCCAGCGCTGTCCGAAGACATCTCCGTGGTCATGTGACTGGCAAGACTCAACGCCGAAGGCGCACGGAACGCTGTTCCCTTCCCACAAAAGGTGGTTCCTATTTTTCTACTTGCATTTTTTAGATGCTTTCGAACTGCTAGGTTGGCAGAAGCTCTGGAGAAGTAACGGGAGCTCCCTCTGTTACGCAGTGCTAGGGATTCGAACTGCCGATCTTAAAGCTTCCTTGGTGACTTTGGACCAGTCACTAGGAAATGGTGAGTTCTAGTATTATCTTAAGCATGAAAGCTGGTTGGGTGACTTTGGTCCACTCACCAGGAGACTGTGAGTTCTAGCCCTGCCTTAGGGATTAAAGCTGCCTGGGTGACTTTGGACCAATCACTAGGGCATGGTGAGTTCTAGTCTCACCTTAGCATGAAAGTTGGCTGGATGACTTTGGGCCAATCACCAGGAGACGGTGAGTTCTAGTCTCACTTGTGCATGAAAGCCAGCTGGGTGACTTTGGGCCAATCACCAGGAGACGGTGAGTTCTAGTCCTGCCTTGGGCATGAAAGCCAGCTGGGTGACTTTGGACCAATCACTAGGAGATGGTGAGTTCTAGTGCTGTCTTAAGCATGAAAGCTGGTTGGATGACTTTGGTCCACTCACCAGGAGACTGTGAGATCTAGTCCTGCCAGGGATTAAAGCTGCCTAGGTGACTTTGGACCAATCACTAGGAGATGGTGAGTTCTAGTACTGTCTTAAGCATGAAAGCTGGTTGGGTGACTTTGGTCCAATCACCAGGAGACTGTGAGTTCTAGCCCTGCCTTAGGGATTAAAGCTGCCTGGGTGACTTTGGACCAATCACTAGGACATGGTGAGTTCTAGTCTCACCTTAGCATGAAAGTTGGCTGGATGACTTTGGGCCAATCACCAGGAGACGGTGAGTTCTAGTCTCACTTGTGCATGAAAGCCAGCTGGGTGACTTTGGGCCAATCACCAGGAGACAGTGAGTTCTAGTCCTGCCTTAGACATGAAAGCCACCTGGGTGACTTTGGGCCAGTTATTCTCTCTGAGCCCAGCCCACCTTACAGGATTGTTGTTGTGGTGGAAAATAGGAGTAGTATTATGTATGTTTAACACTGTGTTATTTATATAAATAACAAGGCCCTTCCCCTTGCTGCCTGGGGAACTCTGGGAGTGGAAGTCCACCTATCTTCAAGCACCCAAACTTTACGAATTTACGAATTCTGTTTGCGTCCTGCCCCGTGTTGGGAACCGGTGGCCTGGGAGAATTGTAAATCAGTCGAAGGAGAGACATGGGCATCAAAGCGGAGGGACTCCGGCTGACACCTTTGAGAGTTGAGTAACTGTCAAACAGGCCTGGGGAATCTGGTTGATTAGGCAGTTTTATTCCTATCACGGAGGGGATTTTGCATCGGGCTGGTTTTAAGTGCCATGCTTCGTTCCGTCTCGCCGCTGCAACTTACGGCCTCCTGCTCTCCCGTGGCGCTAAGTGGAGCGCTGCTTTTGAAGGTTGAAGGCGTGGATAGACACAACTAGCTGCAGTGTCTTTCCCCCCCTCCCCTTGTGGAAAAAGGAAGGACAGTGGATGGATTGGGAAATAAATGTTTTCCTGTCCCTAAAAAGGTGAAATAAAACATGCCGGAGGATAGATGAATAGATTTATTTATTCGTATCCTTCAATATTTTTACAAAGAAGGCGGAGAACATGTATCCAATATATCCATATTCCTCCTCCTATTTTTCCCCACAACAGCCCTGTGAGGTGGACTGGGCTGAGAGAGAGAGGGATTGGCTGAAAATCATCCAATCACCTTTTATGCCTAAGGCGGGACTAGAACTCAACATCTCCTGGTGATTGGCCCACTCAGTTGCCTTTTGTGCCTAAGGTGGGACTAGAACTCTCCACCTCCTGGTGATTGGCCCATAGTCACCCAGTTGGCTTTCATGCCTAGGCGGGACTAGAACTCTCCACCTCCTGGTGATTGTCCCATAGTCACTCAGTTGGCTTTCGTGCCTAAGGCAGGACTAGAACTCTCCACCTCCTGGTGATTGTCCCATAGTCACCCAGTTGGCTTTCGTGCCTAAGGCAGGACTAGAACTCTCCACCTCCTGGTGATTGTCCCATAGTCACCCAGTTGGCTTTCGTGCCTAAGGCGGAACTAGAACTCTCCACCTCCTGGTGATTGGCCCACTCAGTTTGCTTTCGTGCCTAAGGCGGGACTAGAACTCTCCACCTCTTGGTGATTGGCCCACTCAGTTGGCTTTCGTGACTAAGGCGGGACTAGAACTCTCCACCTCCTGGTGATTGGCCCACTCAGTTGGCTTTCGTGCCTAAGGCGGCACTAGAACTCTCCACCTCCTGGTGATTGGCCCAAAGTCACACAGTTAGCTGTTATGCCAAGGCGGGACTAGAATTTACCATCTGCTGATTGGCCCAAATTCACTCCGTCAACTTTCATGCCTACAATGGGACTAGAACTCACAGTCTCCCAGTTTCCAGCCTAGTGCCTGAACCACTAGGCCCGTGACTGCGAACCTATGGCCCAGGCGCCACAGGTGGCAGGCGGAGCCATTTCTGAGGGCACGCGAGGCATTATCCTGTCTGCTCCAGCGCGCATGTGTACATAGGCCAGCTGGTCTTCGCATGTGCCACGCATGTGCCGGGGGAGCTCGCACTGCATTTTGGGGGTTCATACGTGCACCCCCTCTTATTGGGCCTGGAAGGCCTCCTGCACTAACCTGGAAGCCAAAAACGGGCAGGGGGAACAGAGTGCTTGCACGGGGGACATGCGTGGATGTGTGGAAGCTGGGATGCATGCTCGGGGGGGGGGGGAACGGACACTCACGTTGCATTTTGGGGTTGCACGCATGACTTTTGGGCACCCAGCACCGAAAAGGTTAGCCATCACTACTATAGATCAGTCCTGTGCTGATGTGTTTTGATACCGGTATTTATGAATTTAATTCACCCCCCTGGTTGCTGAGAGTCAACTTCCTCTTCTGTTTAGCATCCCGAGAATCGGCGTCACTTAAAATTGCATGGAGACAGACATATGTTTTACAAGTAATTAAAGCTAAATGTAATTGCGGTGGGCTTGATTACTTATTTTTAGCTCTCCCTTTTTTTTTTTTTTTGCTTTTCCAATATACGGAAAGCCGGCAATAACGTGTGGTATTCATTAGCGGCTTCCTGTCGAAGTCATCAGATATTTAAAAGGATAAAGGAGGGTTGTATCTGGTTTGGGAAAGGAGACCACCAAGAGATCCCAGGCCCTGTGAGTTACACGGGGAAGGGATTTTCTCTACCAGTGGGGGTTTGGGGGGTCATCTATAGAAGTGCCCCTCGGTGTCCCCTTGTGGGTTTGTTGGTCCACCGGCTTGGAGCTACAATGCAAACCTTTCATGGGGGGGCGTTGAATTGCTTTGCAAGATATCCGCAGATTTCCCTATCTAGGGTGCGAAGCCCCTTCTGTGGTCATGGGGCCAGCATGCCTCCAGAAACCGTTGGCGTTCCACCACTGGATCTTTTTAAGAAGAGACTGGACAGTCACTTGTCTGAAATGGTATAGGTTCTCCTGCTCAAGCAGGGGGTTGGACTAGAGGACCTCCAAGGTCCCTTCCAGCGCATTCATTCTATGCTGTTCTATACGCCGAGATGCACGGAACGCTGTGACCTTCCCACCGAAGTGGTACCTATTGATCTACTCCAGGGGTGGGTTCCTGCCAGTTCTAACCTCTTCCATAGAAGAGGTTCCACAAATCTACAGTGCCGTTTAGAACCGGTTCCAGCTCCCTCCCCCCGCCCGTCCGCACATCATCAAGATGAAGAGCGAGAGGAGGAATTCTGGGAGTTGAAGTCCACAAGTCTTAAAGCTGTCAAGTTTGAACACCCCTGCGGTTTCGTTTTCTAAAGGGTTAGGGGTGCAAGGGTCTTGTAACTTGACAGCTTTAAGACTTGCACACTTCAATGCCAGAGTTCCTGAGCCAACATGACTGGAGGAGGAATTCTGGGAGTTGAAGTCCACAAGTCTTAAAGCTGTCAAGTTTGAACACCCCTGGGGGTTCGTTTTCTAAAGGGTTAGGGGTGCAAGGGTCTTGTAACTTAACAGCTTTAAGACTTGTGTGCTTCAAATGCCAGAGTTTCTGAGCCAACATTTTGGTTGCTAAGCAAGAGTGTTGTTAAGTGAGTTTCACCACATTTTACAAGTTGGCCACACCCACCCAGTCACATGGCTGACAAGCCACTCCCACCCAGTTACATGGCTGGCAAGCCACTCCCACCCAGTTACATGTCTGGCAAGCCACTCCCACAAAGCAGGCCACACCTACAGAAGAGGTTCTAAAAAATTTTGAAACCCTCCACTGATCTACTCGCATCGGCATGCTTTCGAACATTCTAGGTGGGCGGGAGCTGGAGCGAGGAACGGGAGCTCACCCCATCGTGCATCGTTAGGGTCTCGAACCCGGCTTTCCAACTGACAAGCTCAGCATCTTTAACTGCTGAGCCATCACGCTCCCAACTTTTTAGTGGTAGGCAGTGGTGTGATTCAAATAATTTAACAACCGGTTCTCTGCCATAATGACCACGGTGGGCGTGTGACAGGCAGCACTCGGCCTCCTACACCCCCCCCTGGGAGTAAAAGTGGGCTACGAGGGGGGGCACACACACCCACACCCTCTTTTGGGCCTACTGGGCCTTCCTGCACTTACATGGGCGCCAAAATGGGGCACATGGGGACTCCTGGAAGGGACGGGGTCCAGCCAGCAATTTAACAACCGGTTCATCTGAACCGCCCCGAACTGGCTGAATCTCACGACTGGTTTAGTATGTGGGTGTGATTTTTTTTCTCCTCCTGTAGTTCATATTTCTTTCTCCTTTCCTTTCTTTTTGCTTGCTTTTAATCCGTATTCTTTTGCATGTTTGCTGAGCTACAAGAGATAAACAATCCGAGCTTTGTTTTTTTGCAAGCTGAACTGAAGCGGCGGGCGTAATCTAGATCTGGATAACGGGGTTTTTTTGGCTGGGAGGAGGCTGGGGGCAAGCCAAACTGGAAATGACCCGCTGTATATCTCTGCACCCAGATTTGCACCTGCAAGCCAAAGGACCCAGCACAGGGCAATTTACGTGAAGGAATGCTGGGTCTCCTACAGCTACTCAAAACAGCTGTATGCTGGACCAGCTGAAGACTTCTGGAAGCTTTTCAAGGACAGCCCCAGGGAGGAGGGGGGAGAGAATTGCAATCCTCCAACTTAAAAAAAACACGCTAAGAGGAAGCAGAAAATCAAGTGCCAAATCCTCAGCGTCATCTGCCTTTCCCAAGGAAGTCCACGGGCTGCTTCTTAAAAGGCGTTTTGAAAGTTTCCAACGTTGAAAATTCGCAGCCAAATAATAATACAATGGCAGAGTTGGAAGGGACCTTGGGGGTCTTCTAGTCCAACCCCCTGCCTAGGCAGGAAACCCCATACCGTTTCAGACAAATGGCTGTCCAACATCTTCTTAAAGACCTCCAGTGTTGGGGCATTCACAACTTCTGGAGGCAACTTCTGTTCCACTGATTAATTGTTCTGACTGTCAGGAAATTTCTCCTCAGTTCTAAGTTGCTTCTCTCCTTGATTAGTTTCCACCCATTGCTTCTTGTTCTGCCCTCAGGTGCCTTGGAGAATAGTTTGACTCCCTCTTCTTTGTGTTGCTCCTTTGCGAGGTTGGGAAGAGTTGCAAATTATGCAAAGATAGGACGACAAGAAGAAGAAGAAGAAGGAGGAGGAGGAGGAGGAGGAGGAGGAGGAGGAGGAGGAAATCAACTTTGGAAGGACAGATACGGAAGCTCCAATACTTTGGCCCCCAAATGAGAAGAGAGGACCCTGATGTTGGGGAAGATGGAAGGCGGAAGGAGAAGGAGACAGCAGAGGATGAGATGAAGAAAGGGTCATCGACATCATCCCATACAGGGGTGGGTTGCTCCCGGCATTAGTGCCGGTTTGGTGCACGCAAATATTTCGCGCGCACGGGCTCGCATTGCTCATAAATAGGTCTGTGCATGCGCAAAACGTTTAAAAATTGGGGGGAGGGGAATTTGCGCAGAACCAAAATAAAGATGGCGCCACTGTAGGAGAAGCGGTTCAGAGGCATGGTAGGACTGGGTCACTGCTGGTTCCAGCGACCCAGGCTGCCAAACCACTACCGGTTCTATTCTGTTCTGTTTTCTATTTTGTTCTGTTCAGTTTGTTCTGTTCTGTTGTATTATACTCTACTCTACTCCACTCCATTCCACTCAATTACACTCTGTTCTGTTCTATTCATTCCATTATTCTATTCTATTCTGTTCATTCCATTATTCTATTCTGTTCTGTTCTGTTCACTCCATTATTCTATTCTGTTCTGTTCACTCCATTATTCTATTCTATTCTGTTCATTCCATTATTCTATTCTATTCTGTTCTGTTCATTCCATTATTCTATTCTATTCTGTTCTATTCATTCCATTATTCTATTCTATTCTGTTCTGTTCATTCTATTCTATTCTATTCTATTCTATTCTATTCTATTCTGTTCACTCCATTATTCTATTCTATTCTGTTCTGTTCATTCCATTATTCTGTTCTGTTCTATTCTACTCTACTCTATTCTACTCTCTGCAGGTTTAATAAGAACAAGTATTATTCACTAAACTTGCATGCCAGTCAGCAAGTTTTGTCTGCCTTACAACAATCAAAGAAATTATAATAAAGCAAATAAAACATAAGCAATAGGAAGTGTGATGAAATATAAGGGACCTAACTTCCAACAAGCTTACTCATTGAGTAAGCTTTTTCTCCATACTGAGCTCAGTGAAATATATGGCAGGAGTCTGGGTACATACAATCCATCTGAGTGCACAGGGGCGTGAAAATCCAATCGCACGCTAGGCGCACTAACAATTAGGTGCTGAAGATCAAAAGGACGATTGATGAATAAAAATATGAAAAGCCAGACAAGCTGACTCAGGTGACGTCCTTGACCAAGAGAACTTCAAAAAGATGGGGTCAAACTATTCTTCAAAGTACCTGAAAGCTGGACAAGAAGAAAGGGATGGAAACTCAACAGGAAGAGAAGCAACCTACCATGTTTTTCCGAAAATAAGACAGCGTCTTATTTTGAGTAGTTCGGAGAACTGGTAGTGGAAATTTTGAGTAGTTCAGAGAACTGGTAGCGGAAATTTTGAGTAGTTCGGGGAACCGGAAGCGGAAATTTTGAGTAGTTCGGAGAACCGGTAGTGGAAATTTTGAGTAGTTCGGAGAGCTGGTAGTGGAAATGTTGAGTAGTTTGGAGAACCGGTAGTGGAAATGTTGAGTAGTTCAGAGAACCGGTAGTGGAAATTTTGAGTAGTTCGGAGAGCTGGTAGTGGAAATGTTGAGTAGTTCGGAGAACCGGTAGTGGAAATTTTGAGTAGTTCAGCGAACCGGTAGTGGAAATTTTGAGTAGTTCATAGAACTGGTAGTGGAAATTTTGAGTAGTTCGGAAAACTGGTAGTAGAAATGTTGAGTATTTCAGAGAACTGGTAGTGGAAATGTTGAGTAGTTCAGAGAACTGGTAGCGGAAATTTTGAGTAGTTCAGAGAACTGATAGCAGAAATTTTGAGTAGTTTGGAGAACCGGTAGTGGAAATTTTGAATAGTTCAGAGAACTGGCAAATGCCACCTTTGGCTAGGGTGAGAATGGAGATTTTGCAGTATCCTTCCCCTGCCACACCCACCAAGCCACGCCCACCAAGCCATATCACACCTACCAAGCCACACCCACAGGACCGGTAGGAAAAAAAAATGAATTTCACCACTGCCCGAAACCCCTCTGCAGGTCAGTCCCGCATCTTCCAAAATTGCATCCGTTCTCTTGGCATGGACTCACAACGCGAGAGAGACATGTGGTTTGATTCAAAGCCCATTATCCAAATTGCATTAAAATCCTGTTGTGGGCAGCCTTAATTAAATCCGAACAGCCTCTCCTTCCGTGGTACACGCATGTTCCTCACTCAGCTGCCTTTCCAAGAAAGGAAGCAGATTAAAATCTCTCCGAATGCCTGTCGCTTTATTCTTCCCTTCTTCTGCAGAGCAGGCAGAACGGACCAGGTTCGATGCTGTACGCTGTTACGCCATTGATTCCTTCTCAAAATTTCATTATTCCTTCTTTTTTTTCAGCTCCCCGAAAGGACCAAACCCCACCGACAAGAAATGCCTTGTGGCTTGCATCACAGACGGCTGAGATAAAACAGACATCCAGGAAAGACAATCCGGAGGGGGGGAGGGGGGAGAGGGAGGGCCTTGCAAGAAACACTGCAAAATTATGTTTTTTTACTCATCCCAGGAAATGATATTTATAGCTCTGGAAAAGAATACCAGAGGTCAATCCTATTGACGCTAAGAGGCGAATATTGAAGGACCGACTTTGAAAGGACTGTGAGCCAGCTGTTTTTTTTTTAACTACTGGTTCTGTGGGCGTGGCTTGGTAGGCGTGGCAGGGGAAGGAGACTGCAAAATCCCCATTCCTTCCCCATTCCAGGGGAAGGATACTGCAAAATCCCCATTCCTTCCCCAGTCCAGGGGAAGGATACTGCAAAATCTCCACTCCCTCTCCACTCCAAGGGAGGGATACTGCAAAATCTCCATTCCTTCCCCACTCCAGGGGAAGGATACTGCAAAATCCCCATTCCTTCTCCAGTCCAGGGGAAGGATACTGCAAAATCTCCACTCCCTCTCCACTCCAAGGGAGGGATACTGCAAAATCTCCATTCCTTCCCCATTCCAGGGGAAGGATACTGCAAAATCCCCATTCCCTCCCTACTCCAGGGGAAGGATACTGCAAAATCTCCATTCCTTCCCCACTCCAGGGGGAGGATACTGCAAAATCCCCATTCCCTCTCCACTCCAGGGGAAGGATGCTGCAAAATCTCCATTCCCACCCCACTCCAGGGGAAGGATACTGCAAAATCCCCATTCCTTCCCCACTCCAGGGGAAGGATGCTGCAAAATCTCCATTCCCACCCCACTCCAGGGGAAGGATACTGCAAAATCCCCATTCCCTCCCCACTCCAGGGGAAGGATACTATAAAATTCCATTCCCTCCCCACTTCAGGGGAAGGATACTGCAAAATCTCCACTCCCTCCCCACTCCAGGGGAAGGATACTGCGAAATCTCCATTCCCGCCCCTCTCTGGGGCCAGCCAGAGGTGGTATTTTCCGGTTCTCCAAACTACTCAAAATTTCCGCTACCGGTTCTCCAGAACCTCCTGGATTTCCACCCCTGCTGTGTGCCCATTCAATCCTATCTCAGGCCTGATTCTAGCCCCAGCCCAACTTACAGGGTTGTTGTTTTGATGGTAAATAGGAGGAGGAGGGTGTGTTGGATTGGTCCGCCACCTTGTTTGTAGCAATAACAATAGCTCTTTAGACTTATATACCTGCTTCACGGTGCTTTTACAGCCCTCTCTAAGCGCTTTACAGAGTCGGCCTCTTGCCCCCCCAACAATCTGGGTCCTCATTTTATCCCCCTCGGAAGGATGAAAAGCTGAGTCAACCTTGAGCCAGTCAGGATCGAACTGCTGGCAGTGGGCAGAGTCAGCCTCCAATGCTGCATTCTAACCAGGGTTGAAATCCTCCCGGTTCGGCCGCAGCAGTAGGAACGATTGTCCCAGTTCTGCGAACCAGTATTTAAAAAAATGCTTCTGAAAAATCGGGTGGCTCAGCCGTGAGCCGCGCGATCGTCAGAAGCTCCCCCCCCCCCCCCGCTTTTTAAAGTATTTTATTCCTGCCGGTTTGGATGAATAGGCAGGAAAAAAATGCTTTAAAAAGGGAAAGGAAAAGCTTCCGACAATCTCGCAGCTCAAAGCTGATCCGTGCCATGGTTGGAAGGTTCCCCCCCCCTTTTTTTAAAGCATTGTTTTCCTGCCTATTCAGCAACAAGGAAAAGTGCTTTATCAAGCAAAGTTTTTTTTCCTAATTTTTTGTTACATAATTAAAACTTCTTTATAAACAAAGTGTTTTCCCGATTTTCCGCTCTTTACACCTTCTAATTACACATGGTACATTTTACATCTTTTCCCCAATTTCCCAATTATCTTCATTCCACAATCTCATGCTTAATTTTAACTTCTTCTTCACGTATTGACAATATCATTGTTTGCCTCTCCAGATTAACCACATTTAACGTATCATTTCCATCTATTGTTCTACTTTACTGTTAAAAACATAGACCCTCAAATTTAATTCTGAATAGTAAACATTTCATTTGATTAAGTTATCCACAAATAGTCATTTTAATCTATTCCCCCCCGCATTGTATTGAACATAAACCTTTGTCTATGTTCACTAAATTTCATTCTATTCTATTAACAAATCCTTCTCTTTCTTTCCTCCTTTTAACCATTTTCTCTTAGCCTCTCAGGAACTTCATTTCCCTTATGGCCTTTTCTCTCCATCCATTTAGTTGGCTTTTTTCTTTTTCTTGATCCTAAATTTTTTTATGTTTGGGGAAAAAATGCTTTAAAAAGTGGGGGGGGAAAGTTGGCCACGCCCACCCAGTCCCATGACACCTCCCCCTCCAAGCCACACCCACAGAACCAGTGGCCAAAAATTTGAGAATTTCTACAAGATGTTTTATAGATGGCATTTAGATCCTAAAAAATTAGCTTGTATGTCTCCGAACTTACAACCTAAATGCTGGAGATGCGATTGTGCTGATGCTACGTATTATCATATATGGTGGACTTGTAAAAAGGTCAAAGCATTCTGGATAAAAATATGGTGGATTATGCAAAATATTTTTACTCCCCAGTTATTCTTGCTAGGTATAATTACAGACCGTACAGTTATAGAGACTACTTTGATTCTGAATTTAATAACGGCAGCAAGACTGTTGGTGGCGCAATACTGGAAGAAGGAAGAATTGTCTACTATTCAAGAATGGACACTAAAAGTAACAAACTTAGCAGAGATGGCTAAAATATCAGCGTATCTCAAGGACCACTCAGATGAGAAATACAAGCTGGAGTGGAGAAGATGGATTGATTACATTCAAAATAAATATGGGACTAAGAAATTTCAGTTAGCTTATGAAAGATTGAACAAGGAATGTTACAATTTATCTAAAGTTAGCTTTACAAAAGGGGAATTAAAGTACAAGCGAGGGATGATGCTAAAGTTAGTTAGCTTATTTTAGTATATGGTTGTTAAATGTTTATATCCTGTATTTGCTCTGGGAGGTTGTGGGGGTGGGGGGTGGGAGGGGTCTTGGGGTTGGGGGGGGAGGGAAGGGGTGTGTGAGTTTCCCACCTTTGTCAATGGGCCATTAAAGGCCCCAGCCAGTCTATTCTACATAACAAAGATCTGCCTCCTTCAGGCAGAGCCATAACAGGAATCCCAAAGCCCTTTCATGACATCATCACCCATCACGGGTCAACCAAGCTTGGGACTCAGGACAGCCGACAAAGTTGCCCCTGCATGGCCCCATGGGAGTCTGACAACCAATCAGAATACAAGCTCAAATTCAAAAGCTCAGAGAGGGCATAAAGCAGGGACTCTGAGCATCTCTGCCCCCTTTTTTGCCCAGGATCTCAATCCATGTCATCCTGTCCACCATTAAACCATCTTTCCAAGCAGTCTCCATATCCAGTGTCTTTCTTCCTACTTGGAACTGAACCCAGATGGGCATTTCTTCCAACAGCAGGGATGGGTATATCCAGTTGAATGAAAAGGATTAGGGGTGATATGACAGCAGGGTCCTAATATTTCAGGGGTTGCCACAAAGAAGAGGGGACGAACGTGTTCTCCAAAGCACCAGGAGGCAATGGGTGGAAACTAATCAAGGAGAGAAGCAACTTAGAACTCCGGAGAAATTTCCTGACAGTGAGAACAATTAATCAGTGGAACAGAAATTGCCTCCAGAAGTTGTGAATGCCCCAACACTGCAAGTCTTTAAGAAGATGTTGGATAACTATTTGCCTGAAACGGTATAGGGTTTTCTGCCTAGGCAGGGGGTTGGACTAGAAGACCTCCAAGGTCCCTTCCAACTCTGCTATTGTATTGTATTGTATTGTATTGTATTGTATTGTATTGTATTGTATTGTATTGTATTGTATTGTATTGTATTGTAAGGACTAGGGGAGACATGATAGCAGTCTTCCAATATCTCAGGGGCTGCCACAAAGAAGAGGGAGTCAAACTATTCTCCAAGACACCTGAGGGTAGAACAAGAAGCAATGGGTGGAAACTAATCAAGGAGAGAAGCTACCTAGAACTGTGGAGAAATTTCCTGACAGTGAGAACAATTAATCCATGGAACTACTTGCCTCCAGAAGCTGTGCGTGCTCTAACACTGGAGGTTTTAAAGAAGAGGCTGGATAAACAATTGTCTGAAGTGGTGTAGGGTTTCCTGCTTGAGCAGGGGGTTGGACTAGAAGGCCTCCAAGGTCCCTTCCTACTCTGTTATTCTGAACAAAGCACTCAGGGCCAGCTAGCGTCTTCAGGAACGTCCCATTTTTTGCTTCACAAATCAAGTTTCTTTCTCGCTGCAGGATTCCGACACTTTGGATGCTTCCGTTGCAAAGTGGACAATAATTCCACATGACTACCCACGCCCTTCTAGGTCATCTGCATCAGGCTGACAAGCTATCATCCGCTTCCCCGTTCCCACAAATTATGATTTGTTCCTCCCGACGAGAAAGCCACTTTCACGCGTGATCGGTGGAGTGAAAAGGAGAAAGGAGGAGACGTGAAACGCAGGGGGAGAAGACAAGGATAATTGTCTGCTGATCGTGACTCTTTGCAAAACGCTGATGGCGGGGGGGGGAATTATCTACGGATAGTCCTCGACTCATGGCCGCAATTGAGGCCAGAATGCAGTTGCTAAGTGAGTTGCACTAAGGACGCCATAATCCTCTTCCTCGTCCTCCCCCTTTCTCCTTGTCCATAAACCTAATTCCCTTCTAGACGACGCAAGAAAACAAGTAAGTTCAGAGAGCACCAAGAAGCCCATAATCCTCCTCGTCTTCATCTTCTTCTTCTTCCTCCTCTTCCTCTTCCTCCTCTTCCCTTTCTCCTTCTCTACCAATCCCACTCTCTTCTAGCACTGATGATGTTCCCTAGTTGGGTAATGAAACGTCTGCAAGAAAACAACCAAGCTCAGAGAGCACTAAGGAAAGTCCCCACAGTCATCATCCTTCTCCTCTTCCTCCCACCCTCTTCCTCATCCTCCTTTTTCCATTCCACAGACCCAACCCTCTTCTAGCACTGATGATGTTACCTAGTTGGGTAATGAAACGCCTGCAAGAAAACAACCAAGCTCAGAGAGCACCAAGGACTCCCACATTCCTCCTCCTCCTCTTCCTCCTCCTCCTCTTCTTCTTCTTCTTCCTCCTCCTTTTCTCCTTCTCTACCAACCCCACTCTCTTCTAGCACTTGATGATGTTCCCTAGTTGGGTAATGAAACGTCTGCAAGAAAACCACCAAGCTCAGAGAGCACCAAGGACCCCACAGATGTGGTCTGTGGTTGTCAATTCACGCTTGAAAGATTCTTTGCTGGAACTTTACTGGAGGTGAAGGAGAGGCATTCGCATGAGCTTCATAAAAAGGGGTATTGTTGAGACAAGGAGTCGGCTTCATGATTTTGGGAGGCCTAGATCAAAACAAACCCCGTCCACCTTCCGTAGTCAAACCAGCTTCCTAAAACGGAGTCAAGGTCAAAAACAGGATGAATTCCAAAGCGCAGCCAGAATTGCCACTTAGCTCCGCGAAAGACCCTCGTTCTTTCATGCGCCAAGCTCATTAGGAAACGCTTGGCCCAATGCTCAATTGAGAGTGATGTTCAGGTTCCTGCGATAATCACCTAGTAGCTTCAGTTTTATCTGGGAAGACATTTAGGCGGCTCCCGGTCAGCGCCAACCAAGAACGGTTTATCTGCAAAGATAAATTTATCTTTGCAGATAAATTTAAGGACAAGAACAGGGAGTCGATTGTTTTGCGACCTGTTTTGCTTCCGCGATTCACTTAACGACTGTGTTAATTGCTTAATAAATGCAGCCACTTAATTAGTGTGGTAAGCCCTTGTCTGACAACCGCAACGGGACCCAACATTTCTGTGGCTCAGCAAAAGATTTGTGAAATGAATTCTGCCCCCATTTTATGACTTTTCTTGCCACCGTTGTTAAGTGAATCACTGCCGTTAAATTAGCCACACGGTTGTTCAATGAATCTGGCTTCCCCGTTGACTTTGCTTGCTGGAAGGCCACCAAAAATTCGTTGCATAATCCAAAGGATATTGCAACTGTCATAAATACGAGTCAGTTGCCAAGGGTCCGAATTTTGATCGTGGGGAATGCCACAACGGTCGTAAGTGTGAAAAACAGCCATAGGTCGCTTTGTAACTTTGAATCGTCACTAAATGAAAGATTGTAAGTTGAGAGCCATCCACGGATTTTACATTTTTAAATTCTTTTGGCTAAATGTAAACGTTTCCCTCGCACATCTGTGCTGGTCGTTCCCGACTCTAGGGGGTGGTGTTCTTTCTCATTTCAAAGCCGAAGAGCCAGCGCTGTCCGAAAACATCTCCGTGGTCATGTGGCCGGCATGACTCAACGCCGAAGGCGCACGGAACGCTGTTCTCTTCCCACCAAAGGTGGTTCCTATTTTTTACTTGCATTTTTAACGTGCTTTCGAACTGCTAGGTTGGCAGAAGCTGGGACGAGTCACGGGAGCTCACTCCATTATGCGGCGCTAGGGATTCAAACCGCTGAACTGCCAACCTTTCTGATCGACAAGCTCAGCGTCTTAGCCCCTGAGCCACCGCATCCCCTCTTTTGGCTAAAGGACAGGCAATATGTTTCCACGTTGTAAAGTGACAGTAACGGCAACAGGAGAGCAATTTGGATTTTATTCCGTTCCTGATTAAAAGCTTCCCTGTTTCCCACAGATACGATTTGCTCCGTTTCGTTGAATTTTAATTGCGTAATTAACAGTACACCAGGGGTAGGGACCGCTGGTATTTGTGGACATCAAAAATATCCATCGTATCGTAACTCTTAATTTATAAGGTCTGCTTTTTTCACACACCCCCAGCAGTCAGTAGCATAAATCACGTGGATTTTTTAAAAAACCCCAAAGTTCCCGCAGGAATCGTAACTTTTAAACGCCAGTTTTGCAAGGAGTAAAAACTCCCAAAATTATCTTACAGATACTGTTAGAATCCGTCGGGGCGCAGCTGACATTTTCCTACATTCCTATTTTTTTTCTTTTCTTTCCAAAACATGTTTCTCAGCTGCTTTTTGGCAGCGAGTTCGTATTATGCACCCCAACGGCAGGAAGTCAGCAGGGAAAGGGGAAAAAAATGGTTTGTTTTGTATCCTCTGTTTCATTATTCTACAGGGCTTTTTTTTAAAGCTTCTCTCCAGTTCCTCCTTCATTCTTCTGTCTAGCGCATCGAGCATCAAATTTGAATTTCCGATGGATCGGATTGATATTAAAAAACAACAACCCAAGAAGCGCATTGTTTCACAGGATGTGATGCCGGGGTTAACAGCTGCATTGCATCCTCTGTCCCCCCCCCCATCCCGCCTCTCCAGAGCTAAATCCTCCCACTCCAGAGAGCTACGGCTTGCAGCGGAGAGCCTAAACTTTGCATCTGGTACAACCACATCTGGGATGGATGCACGCCCCTTGTCAGCCACACCATGTTGTTATTAAAAACTTGCAAGCTGGAAAGATGCTTTGACTTTGTACTGCGACCTATCGACAAGCGGCTTTTTAAAAAACAGCGAGGACCAAAAAATGCACGCGGGGCCAGTGATGGGACCCTGCCAGTTTAACAACCGGTTCGGGGATCGCGTGATCTGCGCGTGTGCAGAGTTTTAACAGAACGTACTTTCCATGTTACTTCTGGGGAGTAACACAGCAGCAAAACCGCCGTGCCGCGCGAATCAGCTGAGAGGATATAGGTAAGTAAAGTGCAGCGGCAGGCGGGCGGGCCCACCTGATCGTCGGAGCGAACCGGTTCACCCCCAGCTGATCGTTGGAGCTACCAATTCGCCCGAACCGCTCCAAACTGACTGAATCCCACCCCTGATTGGATGGAATGAACGGATTCCATGAAATTCACTGCAGGTAGCTGCCAAAATAGGACGTAATAGGAGAGTGTTTCTGAAACTTGGCAGCTGCTAGAAGATATATATGGACTTCAACTCCCAGAATTCCCCAGCCAGCTGGGGAATTCTGGGAGTTGGAAGACCACACCTCTTGAAACCGTCCAGGTTGAGAAATAATTGCAATCAGATTTTGCTGTTTCATTAAGGGTGCGAAAGCTACCATCTTAGACCTGAGAATGCAGGCAATCCTCGACTTACGACTGCAAAAATGGAGCCCCCAATTTCTTGTGGCTTTAGCGAGATATGTGTTAAGTGAGCTTTCCTCCGTTTTGCGACGTTTCTCGCCGCATTTGTTAGGTGAATCACTGCCGTGGTGACATTAGGAACAGGGTTGTCAAGGGACTCCGGCTTCCCTTTGATTTTTCACTGTCAGAAGGTCGCAAAAGGGGATCCCCCCCCCCCCCCGGGACCCTGCGACTGTCAGAAATACGAGTCAGTGGCCAAGCATCTCAATTTTGACCACATGGCCCCAGGACACTGCAAACGTCATAAATACGAGCCAAGCATCTGAATGTTGATCAAATGATTATGTTTGTTACAGCAGCAGTCTCATAACGGTGAAACACGGTCATAAGTTGCTTTTTTCACTGTCGTCGTAACTCTGAACGGCCATGAAATGAACTGTTGTAAGTGGAGGAGTACCTTACCAACTTACAGCCGTTTATTCAGTGGATGTTCACAGTTACAAACATCGTAAATTTACTCATGTGGCCATAGGTAAAATGGTGGTCAATCTGGATCGGTTGCCAAGCAACCAAAATATGGTCATGTGACCACGGGAGGCAGGACAGACATCGGAACTTTGAATCTGGGTGATAAATCCCATTTTTATTTTTTACTAGATGATAACGCGGCGTTGCCCGGGTATTTATTTATAGGGGGGAAATGTCCGGACCAGATGTAATTTCTAATGTTCGATTTTTCCCCCTTCCCAGAAGGAGCCCCCTTGTGGAGTACTGTGAAGCCGTTACCATGGCAACTCCACTGCGCCGCACAGTTGAAACCATTTTACGGCAGTACAGTAGAAGCCACTTTAAGGCACAACAGGCTTCATCTTAACAGAACACACATCCCGAGGGGCGTTAGGGGTGTCTTACCCCCACAGTATTTGTTTCCAGAGAGTAAGTCATCTGTGTACCAAGTTTGGTTGAAATTGCTCCAGGTGTTCCAGTATGTTGCGAAGCCCAGGTTTGATTCCCAGTAAGGGTATGGCTAGCTGATGAGAGCTAAATAGCTTGAAATAGATCTATACTAGTCTCTCTTTATTTATTTATCAGCACAAATACAACACAAATGTAACAAAGGCAACAGTAAAAATATTGGGTTTCTGTCGTGATGGTCTCTTGTGACGAGCCGATAGACAGATAATGGAAGCAGTTAGCTTCCTCCCACATTTGGGCATACCAGGGGTTGTAACTTTAAATACATACCTATTTCCCTGGCTCAGCTGATAAGGAGAAGAACCTTGTGGCTTAATGGTTAACACATCTGCCTAAGATGCAATACAGCACAGGTTCTAATCCCAGTAAGGGTATGGCTAGCTGATGAGAGCTAAATAGCTTGAAATAGATCTATACTAGTCTCCCTTTATTTATTTGTCAGCACAAATACAACACAAATGTAACAAGGCAACATAAAAACAATGGCTTTCTGCCTGGATGGCTCCTAGGGTGATCTGATAGACAGAAAAGGGAAGCAGTATGCTCCCTCCCATATTTGGGCATACCAGGGGTTGTGACACAATACATACACACATATATATCTTATATATTTTATAGTATATCCTGTATTTATTATTTTTACAATTCAAAGTCCATCATAAGTTTGAATGGTCAATAAACAACTAGTTGCAAGTCGAAGGCTAACTGTATACACGTAGTCCTCGACTTATGACCACAATTGAGCCCTACATTTCTGTGTTAAGTGAAACATTTTGAGTTTTACCCCATTTTATGACATTTCTGGCCATGGTGAAGTTGTTAAGTTAGTAACCCGCTTGATTTCCCCATCGACTTTGCTCATCAAAAGTTCACAAAAAGTGACCACATCACCCCTAGGGGCTGCAACCGTCGTAAGTATGAGCTGGCTGCCAAGCATCTGAATTTTGATCACGATTATCATGAGGATGCTGCAATGGTGTGAGAAACAGTCCTCAGTCGCTTTTTCCCACTGTGAACGGTCACTAAATGAGCTGTCGTAAGTCTGAGACAACCTATTATATTTACCACCTTGAGTTACTTATGAAGAAATAATGACAGGATGGAAATCCGATCCATCGATAAATTGCAAATACACAATCCCACTCCAGGAGTTGTGAGTGACCTGCACAAGTGAGGACAATGGTTACTCCTTCCTCTCTTTAGGCAAAATATTTACTAATGTTCTCCGCAAACGGGCTACTACTACGTTAAGCTGCTAAGTTAAGCAGGCAGGGGGGGGGAGGGGAGAATATAATCAGGGAAATTTAAATATTGTGGTCGGACCGAGTGTCTCTTTTGGACTGCAAAGTAGAAAAACAGATTCAGCCCTGGGGGCTGCTTGTTCCAAAAAGCCCACTCATGCAAACATCTGACCCTATAATTTTGGGTGGGTGCCAAGGGAAAGGCCCGCCCCCCCCCTCCTACAAATCCATCTTTGGCAAAATATTTACACAACAGTCGGACGAGCTGTTTCAACACACCCAGGGAAAGGTAGCAAGGGACGGAAGGCACTGTGAAATATTTCCTTTCTTCTTTGTGTGTGTTGTGTGTGTTATGTGTGTTTTGTGTTTTGTGTGCGTTGTGTGTGTCTATGTTGTGTGTGTTGTGTGTGTATTGTGTGTGTATTTTGTGTGTTGTGTTGTGTGTGTTTTTTTGGTGTGTATGTTGTGTTGTGTGTGTGTGTGGTGTGTTGTGGTGTGTGTGTGTTTTGTGTGTTTTGTGTGTGTTTTGTGTTTTGTGTGTGTTGTTTGTGTGTATGGTGTGTTGTGTGTGTGTTGTGTGTGTTGTGTGTGTTGTGGTGTGTATGTGTTGTGTGTTTTGTGTGTATGGTGTGTTGTGTGTGTGTGTTTTGTGTGTGTTGTGTGTGTTGTGTGTGTGTATGGTGTGTTGTGTCTGTGTTGTGTGTGTGTTGTGGCATGTGTGTGTTATGTGTTGTGTGTGTGCTGTGTGTGTGTTGTGTGCGTGAAAATATATATTTTAAAACATTTTGAGTTGTCTATCCGCTAAGCCAGACAACCTGAATCTTATTTGAAGTCTTAACGTTTTAAACAAGCCTCCAAACAAAAACCAAACTCTTACAGGGAGTCCTCGACTTACAACAGTTCATTTAGTGACTGCTCAAAGTTACAACAGCACTGGGAAAAGTGACTTAGGACCATTTTTTCCTACTTATGACCATGGCAGCATCTCCATAGTCACGTGATCAAAATTCAGATGCTTGGCCACTGACTCCTATTTATGATTGTTGCAGCTTCCTGTTCTGTTCCGTTCCATTCTATTCTAATTCCATTATTCTATTCTATTCTATTCATTCCATTATTCTATTCTGTTCTGTTTTGTTCTGCTCTGTTCCGTTCTGCTCCACTCCATTCTATTCCAATTCTATTCTATTCTATTCTATTCTAATTCCCATTCCATATTCTATTCTATTCATTCCTTTATTCTATTCTTATTCCATATTCTATTCTATTCATTCCATTATTCTATTCTATTCTATTCTATTCTCTATTCTATTCATTATTCTACTCATTCCTTTATTCTTATTCCATATTCTATTCTTATTCCATATTCTATTCTATTCTATTCTATTCGATTCAATTCGATTCTATTCTCTATTCTCTATTCCTTATTCTATTCTATTCCTTATTCTATTCTATTCTATTCTAGCTCTAAGCCACAGTCTCAGCAACTAATTGACTTGTCAAGCTTGAGAAAGATTCTCTGAAAGGAAGACTTAAAAAGGGGATTTCTTGCATTCTTGAGATTACATTAGAAACGCCCCCCCCCTTCCCCACACGATCCCTCCGATGTTTCGAAGACTTTAAATCCCACCACTGGGAATCCTGGGTGAGGAAACCCACATATCTGAAGGATGAGAACTCATTGCAAACATTTGCAACCGCCTGCAATTTTGCACGACTGCCTGCCTGCAGACGCAGCCCTAAAATCCATCCAACTCAAAACGCCGCCAGAAAAAGCTCATATCGTTTCTTTAAAACTGCACATCCGCTCCGATTGGCCATCTGGTTAACCGCTCACTGGAGGATTCAATAGCCCATGGTTCTCAACCTTGACAGCTTGGAGACGTGCGGCGACTTCGAAAGCATTGGAACAAATGCGGCTTATGACTATTTTTCACAGTTATAAACTTTGCGGCCTCCCCGTGATCACAATTCAGACACTTGGCAGCTGATTCATATTTACGACGGGTGCAGCATCCCGGGGCGGCTGCGGGTTTCACATTTTGTTACCCCCCCCCCCGGTTTGCCCCGCGTGCACGCTTCCATTTCGCACGTGTGGACCCGCTTTGCGGCTGCACGTGCCCCTTCTGAGCACGTGCCCAGCCTTCTGCGCATGCGCTTTGCCTTCCGTGCAGGCGCCCGGCCTAAATAGCAATAGCAGTTAGACTTATATACCGCTTCATAGGGCTTTCAGCCCTCTCTAAGCGGTTTACAGAGTCAGCATATTGTCCCCAACAACAATCCGGGTCCTCATTTTACCCACCTCGGAAGGATGGAAGGCTGAGTCAACCTTGAGCCGGTGGGATTAGAACCGCTGAACTGCAGATAACAGTCAGCTGAAGTGGCCTGCAGTACTGCACCCTAACCACTGCGCCACCTCGGCTCTCTCATAGGACGGCATAGAGCTGGGGCAGATGGCCAATCCCACCCGCGATTTCCGCTACAGCACTGGGTCTCAACCTTCCTAATGCCGCGACCCTTTAATACAGTTCCTCGTGTTGTGGTGACCCCGAACCATAAAATTATTTTGTGTTTTCCGTATTTATTCGAAAATATGTGTTTTCCGATGGTCTTAGGCGACCCCTCTGAAAGAGCCGTTCGACCCCACAAAGGGGTCGCGACCCACAGGTTGAGAACCACTGCGCTACAGGTTTGCGGGGAACTGGTACGAACCGGCTGAAAAACCACTTCCGGTGCCCGGGATGTCATACCATCCCCTTTTGCGACCTCCCGACAAGCAAAGTCAATATGGCAACTGGATTCACTTAACAACCAGGTAACCAACTCATCCATGGCCGCGACGTGGTTAACAGCTGTGGTAAGAAAGGCCGTCGAACGAGGCAAAAGGGACTCGAAATTCACGCCTCTCACTTAATGACAGAAAATTTTGGGTTCCATTGGGGTCGTACGCCGAGGGCTGCCTGTACATGCCAGTCGCCGCGCATCGGAATTTTGATCACGTGAGCGTGGGTATGCTGCGAGTGTGAAAACCGGTCCTATGTCACTTTTTTTCGGTGGGGTCGCCACTCTGAACGGGTGTTAGGCGAGGACTACCAGCAGTCCCGTGAAACTGATTTCAAGTCCTTTTTAAAAAAACGCTAAACCCCGTGACGGTGAACCTATGGCACACATGCGCAAAGTGGCCCACGAAGCTACGTTGCTGATTGTCGGGCGCGCATGCATGCTAGAACCCGGAATTTAGGCTTTTCTGGAGCGCGACCCCCGGCAAGCGTGCAGATGCGCAGGCGAGGTTTCCGTGCGGTTTGCCGTCGCTGCGCTAAACCGTCAAATCAAATTGGGACTCCCTCATACCGATGCTCCTGGCGGGTGTGTGATGCGCTTAACGAAATGTAAACAGACTGGGGGAGAGTTTAAGCGTGTCGGTGGAGGAGTGTGACAAAGAGCTACAAGGAAGATGAAGCAGGTTTCCACACTACGACGATCGCAGAGCGATTCTTTTCAACTCCCTGCTGCGGATTACGACGATCCCGTTTCATAATATTTCAGAATATCCTTTGTGCCCTGAATTTGGCTACAGACTTGATCCTTTCCAGACTCCTTCCCCGATTGGCTTTAAAAAAAATAAAACATTTAAAGGATTATCTTAATTTTAAACAAAATTAAGAGAAGCAGATGGCATCCTTCCGGCTTTGTTTACATTGGCCAGATCGCTTCGGAGGCGTAGAAATGGCCTGGAGGAATTCTTAAACATAAAAGTTTGGGGTGTCCATACATCAGGTCTTGGCTAGGGATGTGGATCAAGATATCTGGGGAGCAAGGATCAAAAATGCAGGTATCCGTGAATTACCGCACACACTCCAGAGTCCAAAATTTCTTGCGGCTAAACTAGACAGTGAGTTTGGCCTCATTTTGCAAACTTTCTTGCCGCGGCTTTTCAGTGAATCGTTCTCCTCCTCCACTCTATAAACCCCACTCCCTCATAGCACTGATGGTGTTACCTAGTTGGGTCGTGGAATGTCTGCAAAAAACTACCAAGCTCCCAGAGCACCAAGGACCCTGCAGCCTCCTTCCTCCTCCTCCCCAAACCCCTCTCCCTTCTAGCACTGATGATGTTACCTAGTTGACTTATGAAATGTCTACAAGAAAACAACCAAGCTCTGAGAGCACCAAGGAAGCCACAACTTCCTCCTCCTCCCCAAACCCCTCTCCCTTCTAGCCCTGATGATGTTACCTAGTTGGGTAATGAAAGGTCTGTAAGAAAACTACCAAACAAGAACCCACAGTCCTCCTCCTCCTCTCCATAAACCTCACACCCTTCTAGCCCTGATGATGTTACCTAGTTGGGTCACGAAACGTCTATTAAAAAAACAGCCATACTCGAGAGCACCAAGGACCCGCACAGTTCAACCCTGAGCTATAAATATTCTCTTCCATAGGAAATTCTCACCGTGAGAATTTAAAATATTTTCCTTCTCCTTTTCAACGCACCCATCTCCTTATTTCGTTGCAAGGATGAGATTTCAACCGTCCGCCTTGCTCTTACTTCAAAAAAAAAATCATTTGAATGGCGCTGGGATATTTTAGGGCTCCTGAGAATCCAATCTGAATTCTCCGGATATTAGGAACTCATAGTTCCCGGCGTCGATGCATTCTGACTAATTGTGGCCAAGCCACATCCATCATTTTACTCCTGGCAGAAGAGAATCTGGCCAGACGTTAGTCCAGAGTTTGCTGATTCATAATACCTCATTTACACTGCAGAATCTAGGCACGTTCCCTCTGAATGCGGTAAGGAGGTTGTGTGAATAGACCTGCACGGGAAGGTTATAGTCACAGAAAGTTGGTTCTGAATTTATTATCTCGGACATTAGGACGGTGTTTTCTCAACCTTGGCAGCCCTAAGACGGGTGGATTTCAACAGGGCAATAGAATCAAGACCACATGAAGTATTAGTGCCCCTTAAGTAACACCACACTTGGAATCCTGCATCCAGTTTTGGTCACCATATTATAAAAAAAAAAAGATGTTAAGATTCTAGAAAGAGTGCAGGGAAGAGCAACAAAGAGGATTAAGGCTAAAACAGAGGAAGAACGGTTGCAGGAATTGGGTATGTCTAGTCTAATGAAAAGAATAGAGTAGATTAGAGTAGAATACTATAGTATAGAATAGAATAAGAATCTAATCGAATAGAATTAGAATTAGAATAGAATAATATAATTAGAATGGAATAATATAATTAGAATAGAATAATATAATTAGAATAGAATAATATAATTAGAATAGAATAGAATAGAATAACAGAGTGGGAAGAGATCTTCTAGTCCAACCCTCTGCTTAGGCAGGAAACCCTACACCACTTCAGACAAATGGTTATCCAATCTCTTTTTAAAAACTTCCAGTGTTGGAGCATTCACAACTTCTGGAGGCAAGTTGTTCCACTGATTAATTGTTCTAAGAAGGACTAAAAGTGAAGGTTTCCCTCGCATGTATGTGCTAGTCGTTCCTGACTCTAGGGGGTGGTGCTCATCTCCGTTTCCAAGCCGAAGAGCCAGCGCTGTGGTTTCCGTGGTCATGTGGCCGGCAAGACTCAACGCCGAAAGCACACGGAACGCTGTTACCTTCCCACCAAAGGTGGTCCCTATTTTTCTACTTGCATTTTTTACGTGCTTTCGAACTGCTAGGTTGGCACTAGGAGTAAGGGTGACATTATAGCAGCCTTCCAATATTTGAGGGGCTGCCACAAAGAAAAAGGGGGTCACCCTATTCTCCAAAGCACCAGAAGACAAGACAAAAATGGATGGAAACTAATCAAGGAGAGAAGCAACTTAGAACTAAGGAGAAATGTCTTGACTGTGAGAACAATTAATCAGTGAAACTACTTGCCTCCAGAAGTTGTGAATGTTGCATTACTGGAGGCTTTCAAGAAAAGACAGAACATCTATTTGTCTGAAATGATATAGGGTCTTCTGTTTGAGCAGAGGGCTGGACTAGAAGACCTCCAAGGTCCCTTCCAACTCTGCTACCTCCCAAGAACTGCAACCGTCATAAATATGAATCAGTTGCCAAGTGTCCAAATTTTGATCCCATGAAAATTGGGCTTCTATAACGGTCCTTAGTGCGAAAATGGTCATAAGTCACTTTTTTCCAGCACCAGTGCAACTTCAAATGGTCACTAAGTGAATTATTGTAAGTCAAGGACTACCCGTATTCCTGGACAAACAGCTATTCCAATGCATTCTCTGGGGGTGTGTGTGTGTGGAAAGTAGAATTGGGAGGACGGTACAGTTGGTGCCATGCTGAAAGAGAAGATACGCCCCTCAATAGAAAGGAGCGGAGACCACCAGGAAATGCCAGAGTCGTAAACTAGACTGGAAACTTGGAAAAACAATTCCCTGTCATGAGAAATCACTTCTCTCTTGTCAAGAAAATCACAAGGTTTTGTTTCTGGGCTCAACTCCAAAGAGAGATGTTTTTTTTAAAAAAAGAAATCACTCCTTGTTTGAGCCAACGGCAAATTTATATGGAATTTTATGGATGCCGTTTGATGAGTTACAGCAACAGAGGTGGGAGCAGGATGGAGGCAAAAGGGGTCCAGATCACAGCCCCCCATCCAGAGGGGAAAAACCTTTCCATGCAGAAGAGCAGAATAAGCGAGTTGAAAGGGACCTTGGAGGTCTTCTAGTTCCACCACTGCAGCAGAGGTGGCAAGCTACTTCAGCTGACTGCAGTTCTGCAGTTCGGCGGTTCAAATCTCACCGGCTCAGGGTTGACTCAGCCTTCCATCCTTCCGAGGTGGGTAAAATGAGGACCCAGACTGTGGGGACGATATGTTGACTCTGTAAACCGCTTAGAGAGGGCTGAAAGCCCTATGAAGCGGTATATAAGTCTAACTGCTATTGCTAGTCCAGCCTTCTGAGGTGGGTCAAAATGAGGACCCAGATTGCTGGGGGCAAATATGCTGACTCTGTAAACCGCTCAGAGTGGGCTGTAAACACTATGAAGCGGTATAGAAGTCTAAGTGCTATTGGTAGGGAAGGAAGGAAGGACGGAAGGATGGAAGGAAGGAAGGTGGAAGAATGAGAGGAAGGAAGGAAGGAAGATGGAAGGATGAAAGGAAGGAAGGAAGGAAGGAAGATGGATAAAAGGAAGGAAGATGGAAGGATGAAAGGAAGGAAGGAAGATGGATAAAAGGAAAGAAGATGGAAGGATGAAAAGAAGGAAGGAAGATGGATAAAAGGAAGGAAGATGGAAGGATAAAAGGAAGGAAGGAAGATAGCTCAGTGGTTAGAATGCAGCAATTAACTGCTCACTCCAGGAGTTCAAATCTCACCAGACTCCAGGTTGACTCAGCCTTCCCTCCTTCCGAGGTGGGTAAAATGAGGACCCCGATTGTTGGGGGCGAGAGGCTGACTGTAAACCGCCCAGAGCGGGCTAGAAAAGCCCTGGGAAGCGGCGTGTAAGCCTAAGCGCTCTTGCCGTCTCTCGGGGACCTGCAAACGCAGCCCGTCCACCTCCGAAGCGAAGCCCGGTGACGTTTCCATTCGAGACAAGCAAACTCCGCGGTTAAACAGTAACTTCAGCCGCAAACCGGCTTGGAAGCACAGCGGAGAAAGGGCCATAAATCAGGCGGCGACTCCAACGCGCGTTCCGCCCCAGGGCCGCCCTCGCCCCACCGCAGCTGCACAACAAGCCCAACCTGGTTAGCCAGTTAAGCCCCGTTTGCGCCCTACACGCTAAGCCGATCCAACGGTAGCAGCAGCCAGCGCAGCTCCACCCAGCCCGGAGTGCGAAGGCAACGGCGCGCCTTTATCCCGCATGACCCGCGCGGTCGTGGGAACCCCATCCAAGTCGCGATTGTAGGAACTCGATCTAGGTCGAGATCCTGGGAACCCGATCCAGGTCGCGAACGTGGGAACCCGACCCAAGTCCAGATCCTGGGAACTCGATCCGGGTGGAGATCCTGGGAACCCGATCTAGGTCGCGATCGTGGGAACCCGATCCAGGTCGAGATCCTGGGAACCCGATCTAGGTCGCGATCGTGGGAACCCGACCCAGGTCCAGATCCTGGGAACCCGATCCAGGTCGCGATTCGTGGGAACCCGACCCAAGTCCAGATCCTGGGAACCCCATCCAGGTCGCGATCGTGGGAACCCGACCCAAGTCCAGATCCTGGGAACTCGATCCGGGTGGAGATCCTGGGAACCCGATCTAGGTCGCGATCGTGGGAACCCGATCCAGGTCGAGATCCTGGGAACCCCATCCAGGTCGCGATCGTGGGAACCCGACCCAAGTCGAGATCCTGGGAACCCGATCTAGGTCGCGATCGTGGGAACCCGACCCAAATCGAGATCCTGGGATCCCGACCCGGGACGCGGTCGTGGGAACCCGATCCCGATTCCCCCGAATGGCGGCCTCGGGGGCCGAGCGTCCGCGTTTCCCACCGGCGCCGCTAGGGGGCGGGCTGCCTCAAGGCAAAGCCAAGCACCCCAACCCAAACAACGCCGCCGCCGCCACCTGTAGCAGCCGCCGCCGCCGCCCGGCTCACCCCCGCCCCGGGAAAGGGGAGAGGCCCGCTCCGCCCAGGACGCGGCGGCGGCGGCGGTCATCTGCCCGACGCCCCCCCCCTCCCAGCGGCTCCACCCGGCTGCAGCGCCGGAGTCGCTCCGGTTGGGCCGGGAAGGGGAGCCCCCGCCGCCCCTTTCCCAGCTGGCGCGGGGGGGGGGGAGCCTGGCCAACCCAGCTGACACAACCCCGCGGGCCGCTTGGGATCCCGCGCATCCTGGCAGCGGAGCCTCAAAGCAGGTCCTCGGAGAAAGGCGCCTCTCCCTGCCCGGTCAGCCCGGGTGGCGGGCGGGGAAGCCTCTCCCGGGAAGGGCAGGAGGCGCGGGGGATGCACCTGCTCTCCTCGCCCTTTCGGAGCCCGGCTGGAGGGGAGCGGGGCAGGGGCTCCCCTCCCCTCCGCCGGCCGGCCGTGACTTCAGCCTCCCCGGCGGGGATCCGGCTCAGCCTCGCCGGGGAAGAAGCGGAAAGGGGAGGGGGCTGCAGAGGGAGGGGAGACCCCCGCCCGCCTTCCCGGCTCCCGAGCCCCTCCGGGCGGCCAGAGGAAGGGAGGGGAAGGGAGGGAGGCTCAGCCGAAGCAGGAGGGGCTCCCCGGGGCAGACCCCCCCCCGACCTCCCGCCCCCCTCGACCACCGGCAGAGACTTACGTATCTCCGTAACTTCTTCTCGGGGGGCGATTTGCGGAGCCAGCCGGAGCAAACCACTTCGCCGGAGCCGCCGCTGCCGGGGCCGCCGCCGGCGCTGCTCATGCTGGAGGCGGCCGGAGGGGCGGGAGGCTCCGGGGACGGCCGGACGGAGCCGCATCCGAGCGCGGCCAGCCGGGGCCGGAGGGGGGAAACCGCCGCCGCCGCTGCTCTCCGCTTCCCGGGCAAGCTAAGCCGCGCTCGGAGGATCTCGCCATCGCCGCTGCCTTTCCCCGGGCGCCGCCTCCATCGCGCTCCTCGCCGGGCTGCTCCCCGCCGGCGATCCTCCCTCCCTCGGCCGCCTCCCTCCGCCCCCTGCTGCTCGTCCTCCCCTCCGGCCGGATCGCTCCGCCGACTCCCACTTCCCCGGGAAGCAAGACGCGCCACCCCGCCCGGCCACACCACGCCTCCCGCCCCGCTGCCTTGCACAGAGGAGGCGAAGCTGGAAGGGCCGGAGGCGGCTGGGCTGGGCGCTCTTCCCCGGGGAGGGGGCTTCAGCCCTCCCCCCATCACCCCCCCATCACCCCCTACACCCCCCCCACCCCTCTTCATCATCCTCCATACGCCTCACCCCTCCCCATCACCCCCTCCCCTCATACTCCTCCCCGTCACCCCTATACTCCTCACCCTCCCCCATACTCTCCCTCCCTCTCCCATCACCCCTCCCCATCACCCCCTTCCCTCATACTCCTCCCCGTCACCCCCATACTTCTCACCCTTCCCCCACCCCTCCCCATCATCCCCATACTGCTCACCCATACTCCTCCCCCATCACCCCCTCCCCATCACCCCCATACTCCTCTCCCTCCTCCCTCAGATAGATGGATGGATGGATGGATGGATGGATGGATGGATGGATGGATGGATGGATGGATGGATAGATAGATGATAGATAGATAGATAGATAGATAGATAGATAGAAAGAAAGAAAGATAGATAGATAGATAGATAGATAGATAGATAGATAGATAGATAGATAGATAGAAAGTTAGATAGATAGATAGATAGATAGATAGAAAGTTAGATAGATAGAAAGATAGATAGATAGAAAGATAGATAGAAAGATAGATAGATAGAAAGATAGATAGATAGATAGATAGATAGATAGATAGATAGAAAGATAAGATATACACAGGTAGGTAGGTAGGTAGATGATCATCACTTAATATCAACACATTGTATGTGTGTGTGTATGTGTATGTATGTATGTATACATACATGTGTGTGTATGTATACATACACACACACACATATATATTGTATGAATAAGAGAAAAAATGGACCTAATTAGGATTTATAACATCATGTATATTTTAAAAAGTGCTGATACAACCAGTGTGTCGCTGTTGCAAAGTTAACAATTGTGATATAAAATGAAGAAAAACGTACAATCAAAATACTTTTTTAAAAAGAGGTAGATGATAGATAGATGATAGATTATTGTTTGATTAGATAGACGAGAGACGAGACAAGACAGGCAGGCAGGCAGGAGAGAAGGGAGAGAAATAATAGGGAAAGAGAGATGGATGGATAGAAAGAAAGAAAGAAAGAAAGAAAGAAAGAAAGGAAATAAAACAAGCAAACAAAAAATAAAAAAATAGCTAGCTGGGTGAGAGAATAGAAAGACCAAAGAAACACAGAGGAGAAATAATAGACAGAGAGCTTAAAGAAATACCGATTTATTTAAGGGAGGGGGGGCAGGCAAACACCAAAGAGCCCACCCCTGAGCCACAGAGTCCTGCAGACCCCCAGGTGGGTGGGCTCATCCATCAAATATCCAATACTTCCACAGTCATCTGATTCCTCATTTTAAGGGTGGGGGATTCAGGGAGCCAATGGCTTCGGGATGGGGCAAGGATCAGGAATCCCATTTTAAATTTGGAGGAAGCGCCAGCTGCTGACGTCTTAAGAAACCTGAAATCATTTCTCTCCAGGCTGCAGAAAAAGCCTGCCTGATGGGTGTCAGATGCCCTTATGCATAAAATGTCTTAACAATAAAAAAACAAAATCTACGGCAATTAAAATCCCTGGTGAAACTTGAAAACAGTTGCCTGGGTCCGAAAAGGGCACTTTTCAAGCGGAGAAGATCCTTACACTTAAAAACGGTCAGGATCCAGCCTAAAATAGGAATCGGAGCTGGAAGATGTTTTAACTGGTTTCATTTGCATCACTTTCCTGCCAAAGCCAAAAGCAAAATCCAGTGGTTTCTGTCCCACCTTAAATTAAACCCCCAGTGATGCGGTTCAAATGATTTTAACAACTGGTTCTCTGCCTGAATGATTTCCTCCAACAACCAGTTCACCCAAAGGCTTCAGAAAGTTAACAACCGGTTCTCCCGGAGTGGTGCGAACTGCCTGAATCCCACCGTTGGTACTGACCCATTTAACCAGTAAGCCCCATCCTCTGGCTTAACCTCCTCCTTTCTTCTTCTTTTCTTCCTACTCTCCTCCTCCAAACTCACCCAGTTGTTTTTTTGTGCCTAAGGCGGAACTAGAACTCACCGTCTCCTGGTGATTGGCTCAAAAGCACCCAGTCAGATTTCATGCCTAAGACAGAACTAGAACTCACAGTCTCCTGGTGATTGGCTCAAAAGCACCCAGTCAGATTTCATGCCTGAGGCAGAACTAGAACTCACCGTCTCCTGGTGATTGGCTCAAAGTCACCCAGCCAGATATCATGCCTGAGGCAGAACTAGAACTCACCGTCTCCTGGTGATTGGCTCAAAGTCACTCAGCCAGACTTCATGTCTAAGGCAGAACTAGAATTCACTGTCTCCTGGTGATTGGCCCAAAGTCATCCAGTCAGACTTCAGGCCTAAGGCGGCACTAGAACTCACCATCTCCTGGTGTCACCCAGCCAGATTTCAGGCCTGAGGCAGGACTCAAACTCGTCTTCTTTCAGTTTCTAGGTTAGAACTTTAACCACTAGGCCAAATCGGCTGGCTGACAGTTGGTAAAGGTCCCCCCCCCCATTTATCTCATTTCTTAATTTTCACTGTTTCTTTTCAACCAATTTGTTGGATGGGTGTCAATTATTGCCATAGTTTCTGTAGGATGAGAGGCAGGGCAAATTTTGGTCATGGCCGCCAGCACAGAACAGAAGACGAGGGCATACAGGTAGTCCTCAGCTTATGACCATTTGTTTAGTGACAATTCGAACTTACGACAGCACTGAAAAAGTGACTTTTTTCACACTTAATGTCTCGTTGCAGCGTGACACATGGTGGTCACATGGTCAAAATTCAGACGCTTGGCAACTGTCTCATGTTTATGACGGTCGGAGTGTCACGTGATCCCCTTTCTATGACCTTCTGACAAGCAAACTCAATGGGGAAGCCCGATTCACTTAACAACCATGTGACTAACTTAATGACTGTAGCGATGCGCCTAACAACAGTGGCGAGAAAGATGGTAAAATGGGACAAAACTCACTTAATCACTGTCTTGCTTCACAACAATTGCGGTCGTAAGTTGAGGAGTACCAGTATTGGCAACGGCTGGATGCAACGACCAAACTTAGGATCAAACCCTCAATTGTTTTCCCACTAAACGATCTGCCCAGTGGTGAAATTCATTTTTTTTTTACTACCGGTTCTGTGAGCGTGGCTTGGTGGGCGTGGTGTGGCTTGGTGGGCATGGCAGTCGAAGGATACTTCAAAATCTTCATTCCCACCCCACTCTAGGGCCAGCCGGTTCTCCAAACTACTCAAAATTTCCACTATCGGGTCTCCGAACTACCCAAAATTTACACTATCGGTTCTCCGAACTACTCAAAATTTCCACTATCGGTTCTCCGAACTACTCAAAATTTCCACTATCGGTTCTCCGAACTACCAAAATTTTCCACTATCGGTTCTCCGAACTACTCAAAATTTCCACTATCGGTTCTCCGAACTACTCAAAATTTCCACTATCGGTTCTCCGAACTACTCAAAATTTCCACTATCGGTTCTCCGAACTACCAAAATTTTCCACTATCGGTTCTCCGAACTACTCAAAATTTCCGCTACCGGTACTCCAAACTACTCAAAATTTCCACTAGTGCAGTGTTTCCCAAACTTGGCAACTTTAAGACTTGTGGACTTCAACTCCCAGAATTCTCCAGCTAGCTCTTCTGGAGCTTCTTCAGAAGAGCTAGCTGGAGAATTCTGGGAGTTGAAGTCCACAAGTCTTAAAGTTGCCAAGTTTTGGGAAACACTGCACTAGTGGTTCTCCAGAACCTGTCAGAACCTGCTGGATTTCACCCCAGGCCTGCCACAAAGAACGACCTATGGCATCTGCGGAGGAAGTTCATATGTTTTTCCTTACCTCCAACTTCTGTCTCCTGACAGTGTCATTTCCTGATGCCAACCGCAGAATTTCTTCATTGTCAAGAAATCACACAAGCCACCCACCCCGTTGGTCGTGCAATTGGGACACTCCGTGGATCACTGTGGCATCCGCAGTCCAGTTTGAGCAGCCTATGGAAAGTTCTAACTCAAAAGTTCTCAAACCGTGGCTACTTGAAGAGGGGTGGACTACAACTCCCAGAATTCCGGGAGTTGAAGTCCACCTCTCTTCCAGTGGCCTAGGTTGAGGTACACTGGTCTAACTAATAGCGGAGTTGAACTCCACATATCTTGAAGCATGCCGGCCGGGGGATTCTGGGAATTGAAGTCCACACACCTTGAAGCATGCCGGCTGGGGAATTCTGGGAGTTGAAGTCCATGCATCTTGAGGCATGCTGGCTGGGGGGATTCTGGGAATTGAAGTCCACACACCTTGAAGCATGCCGGCTGGGGAATTCTGGGAGTTGAAGTCCATGCATTTTGAGGCATGCTGGCTGGGGGGATTCTGGGAATTGAAGTCCACACACCTTGAAGCATGCCAGCTGGGGAATTCTGGGAGTTGAAGTCCATGCATCTTGAGGCATGCTGGCTGGGGGATTCTGGGAATTGAAGTCCACACACCTTGAAGCATGCCGGCTGGGGAATTCTGGGAGTTGAAGTCCATGCATCTTGAGGCATGCCGGCTGGGGAATTCTGGGAGTTGAAATCCACGGACTTTTTTCAGTGCTGTTGTAACTTTGAACGTCACTAAATGAATAGTTGTAAGTTGAAGGCTACCTGTACTAGATCCATGGCTGATGGCTCCATCTTTAAAAGTTGGAAGCACCAGGGCCCAACCTCAATTCATGTCACTTAAACTGAAATGAAAGAACCACCCCTGCAGGTAACGTGATCTAATCGTGTTCCTTTTCTGTAGCATGAAAACCTCGTACCCCAAGAAAAAAACTTGGCAGCCACAGCCACCGTTCTTTGAGGTGACACATATTTTTCTGAACCTCTTGTTTCCTTCTTTGTGCCTCATACTTCCAGGTCATAAAGGTGATGGAATTATCCCACAGGCCAGCTTCCTCCGAAAAAACTGCTGGGTAAACAATTCATTCTTCCCTAGAGCCCGCAAAGTTCTACATGGCTACTAGAGGGCAGCAAAGAACTATAGAAGCTACTTACTTTTTGCCGCCCCCTAGTGGTGACCCCAGGTTTTGATTTTCCCAGTTGCAACGGATGGCTGTGAAGGTTGGACCATAAGGAAGGCTGAGCGCCAAAGAATGGAGGCCTTTGAACTCTGGCGCTGGAGAAGACTCCTGCATTGAGTCCCTTGGACTGCAAGGCCATCCAACCAGTCAGTCCTAGAGGAGATCAACCCTGACTGCTCTTTAGAAGGCCAGATCCTGAAGAGGAAACTCAAAGGCTTTGGCCACCTAATGAGAAGGAAGGACTCCCTGGAGAAGAGCCTCATGCTGGGAACGATGGAGGGCAAAAGAAGAAGAAGGGGACGGCAGAGAAGGAGGTGGCTGGATGGAGTCACCAAAGCAGTCGGCATGAGCTTAAATACCTCCAGAGGATGGTAGAGGACAGGAAGGCCTGGAGGAACATTGTCCATGGGGTCATGATGGGTCAGCCATGAATTCACAACTAACAACAATAACAAAGTGATGAGTAACAAAGAAGATTAGGGGACTGGAGGCTAAAACATATGAAGAACAGTTGCAGGAACTGGGCATGGCTAGTTTAATAGAAAGAAGAACTAGGGGAGACATGATAGCAGTCTTCCAATATCTCAGGGGTTGCCACAAAGAAGAGGGAGTCAAACTATTCTCCAAGGCACCTGAGGGCAGAACAAGAAGCAATGGGTGGAAACTAATCAAGGAGAGAAGCAACTCAGAACTAAGGAGAAATTTCCTGACAGAACAACGAATCAGTGGAATAATTTGCCTCCAGAAGTTGTGAATGCCCCAACATTGGAAGTCTTTAAGAAGATGTTGGCTAGCCATTTGTCTGAAACGGTATAGGGTTTCCTGCCTAGGCAGGGGGTTGGACTAGAAGACCTCCAAGGTCCCTTCCAGCTCTTGTTATTCTATTCTAATGTATTCTATCTTAGTTCTTCTTTTCACTTTTTCCAAAGCCTCAACATCTTTATTGTAATGTGGTGAGCGAAACTGGGCGGAGTATTTCTAGGGGCGGCCTTACTAAAGGCTTTATCGAGCGGGGCTGATACTTCATGTGATTTTGATTCCATGCCTCTGTTTATACAAACCAGGATTGTATTCGCTTTTTTTTTTTTGTGACTCATGTTTACATGATTGTCCACTAGGATGATAGATGAATGGATGGATCGCAATAGCAGTTAGACTTATATACCGCTTCATAGGGCTTTCAGCCCTCTCTAAACGGTTTACAGAGTCAGCCTGTTGTTGCCCTCAACAACAATCCGGGTCCTCATTTCACCCACCTCGGAAGGATGGAAGGCTGAGTCAACCTTGAGCCGGTGAGATTTGAACAGCCGAACTGCAGAACTGCAGTCAGCTGAAGTGGCCTGCAGTGCTGCATTTAACCACTGCGCCACCTCGGCTCTTGGATGGTGGACGGACGGACAGACAAACGCCTTTGGAGGATTTTGCGTGAGTCTCTGCCTCGTAGTGTTGTCTGGATCCACTGCTAAACATGCTGGATCAGAAGAGATCAAGATTCTAGTCCCCCTCAGTTGCACCTGTTCCCTCTTAGGCTCTTGGGGGAAAATGCGAGGAGCGAAATATCAGGCTTGTAAACCACCTTTTGCATGAAATTGGGAATCCCGGTCTCATTCGCACGTGCACACCCGAGCTTCTTTTCTCGTAACGAAGGCAGAAAGATACACGCCTTGGAAACGAGAGCGGTCTTATTAGCATTTTTCTTCATCGGGGAGGAAAGAAGGGAGCAGCGTCAACACAAATGTTTACAGGCATTGCCAGGTTACCAAAAAGGGCAGGTTTTTCCCTCCCTCCACGCCCCTGTGTGAAATAGGATTCCTCTCTGCTTGCCAAAATTTCCTCCGACTGCAAAATCAGCAGAATATTATCGGCCGGTGCGAACCAGGAAGACGAGTCGGTGAAGCAACAATTCTCAAGAATTTGTGTGTCTGCTGGCTGAGAAAAATATGGCCTGATCCTGCTCACCGGTGTTGTTGTGTCATGCGTGTGAGTCAAGAACCCCCACCCACCATGACATCATGGGATGATGTCGCTCTTTCGGTATCAGTGCGAGGAGGGAGACAATTGATGTTGTGCAGAGAAATTTTCCCACAGTTCCTTCTTCCCCAAATATTACAAGTTGTTCTTCCCAAGAGCCTGAAGCAAACTTCTGGTCCCGACAAAAAAAACCTCTTTTATTAATTGGCTGTGAATTCTGCTCCTTCACATCCAGCAAAGTATTTCAAGGGAGGATTTACAGTCACAGACCTTATCTGGCTTGGAGAGCTGCCAGGCCGATCTCTGCAAAACTTGGCAAGGAGTCTCAGAGAGGCACGAACAGGGGTGGGTTCCTGCCAGTTCTAACCTCTTCTACAGAAGAGGTTCCACAGATCTACCGTGCCGTTTAGAACCGGTTCCAGCTCCCTCCCCCCGTCCGTCCGCACATCATCAAGATGAAGAGCGAGAGGAGGAATTCTGGGATTTGAAGTCCACAAGTCTTAAAGCTGTCAAGTTTGAACACCCCTGGTTTTTTTTTCTAAAGGGTTAGGGGTGCAAAGGTCTTGTAACTTAACAGCTTTAAGACTTGCGTGCTTCAAATGCCAGAGTTTCTGAGCCAACATTTTGGTTGCTAAGCAACAGCGTTGTTAAGTGAGTTTCACATTTTACAAGTTGGCCATGCCCACCCAGTCACATGACTGCCAAACCACTTCCCTCTGGTCACATGGCAGGCAAGCCACTCCCATGTCCGGCAAGCCACTCCCACAAAGCAAGCCACACCTACAGAAGAGGTTCTAAAAATTTTTGAAACCCACCACTGGTCACGAACCAATGAAGCAAACTAATTGTCTCCCTCAAACTCCATGGAAAGCTGTTCCATGGGTTGATTGCTCTCCCTGTCAGAATGTTCCTCCTTATTTCCAGGTTGAATCTCTCCTGGATCAGTTTCCATCCATTGTTCTTTGTCTGGCCTTCAGGTGGCTTGGAAGATAGCTTGACCCCCTCCTCTCTGTGGCAGCCCCTCAAATATTGGAAGGCTGCTCTCATGTCTCCCCTGGTCCTTCTCTTCCCTAGACTAGCCTTGCCCAGAACTAAGGAGGAATTTCTTGCCTGCGCCCTGCACATGTGCAGCAGAGACCCGAAAACCAGCCAGCTGGCAGGAGGCAGCAGAGCTGAGCTGGGGCAACGGCTTGTGTGCCCGAAGAGAGGGCTGTGTGTGCCACCTGTGACATGTGTGCCATAGGTTCACCATCCCGGGTATAAGGTCTCCTGCTGGAGCAGGGGGTTGGGCTAGATGACCTCCAAGGTCCCTTGAAACTCTGTTATGATTGATAGGGGGAACAATTAGTGGAACGGTGCCCTTCAGAGGTTGTGGGTGCTCCATCATGGGAGGTTTTTAAGAAGAGATTGGACAACCATAAGTAGGGTTGGACTAGAAGACCTTCAAGATCCCTGACCCCTTCCAACTCCGTTATTCTGTTACATACTGATCTATTGCATCCCAGAGCTAAAAATTTCCAGAAGCCTCATTCCCTACACCCAATGAGGAGGTACAGTATGCTAGGGAGCTGTAATTCAGCGGTAACTGCCTGCTTCTGATTTACACCACGTCTATTTCACTTTATTGCCTTTGCAAACAACGATTCACAGAAGCATCCCATTAATCTTAAAGCCCTTATAAAGAAGCTCTATATTATTGGGAGGAAGAAAGCATTTAAGATTTGGGCTTCCTCCAGGTTTTCTAAAAAAAAAGAAAAATGCCAACTCTCTCTTCTAGACCACATCAACCTATTTACTATATGCTGGATAGGATAGGATAGGGGATAGGATAAAATAGAATAAGGGATAGGATAGAATAGTGGATAGGATAAAATAGAATAAGGGATAGGATAGGATAGTGGATAGGATAAAATAGAATAAGGGATAGGATAGGATAGGATAGAATAGGGGATAGGATAGAATAGAATAACGGATAGGAGGATAGAATAAGGGATAGGATAGAATAGTGGATAGGATAAAATAGAATAAGGGTTAGGATAGAATAGGGGATAGAATAAAATAGAATAAAGGATAGGAGGATAGAATAAGGGATAGGATAGAATAGTGGATAGGATAAAATAGAATAAGGGATAGGATAGGATAGTGGATAGGATAAAATAGAATAAGGGATAGGATAGGATAGAATAGGGGATAGGATAGAATAGAATAACGGATAGGAGGATAGAATAAGGGATAGGATAGAATAGTGGATAGGATAAAATAGAATAAGGGTTAGGATAGAATAGGGGATAGAATAAAATAGAATAAAGGATAGGAGGATAGAATAAGGGATAGGATAGAATAGTGGATAGGATAAAATAGAATAAGGGATAGGATAGGATAGTGGATAGGATAAAATAGAATAAGGGATAGGATAGGATAGGATAGAATAGGGGATAGGATAGAATAGAATAACGGATAGGAGGATAGAATAAGGGATAGGATAGAATAGTGGATAGGATAAAATAGAATAAGGGTTAGGATAGAATAGGGGATAGAATAAAATAGAATAAAGGATAGGAGGATAGAATAAGGGATAGGATAGAATAGTGGATAGGATAAAATAGAATAAGGGATAGGATAGGATAGTGGATAGGATAAAATAGAATAAGGGATAGGATAGGATAGGATAGAATAGGGGATAGGATAGAATAGAATAACGGATAGGAGGATAGAATAAGGGATAGGATAGAATAGTGGATAGGATAAAATAGAATAAGGGTTAGGATAGAATAGGGGATAGAATAAAATAGAATAAAGGATAGGAGGATAGAATAAGGGATAGGATAGGATATAATAGTGGATAGGATAAAATAGAATAAGGGATAGGAGGATAGAATAGAGGATAGGATAAAATAGAATAAAGGATAGGAGGATAGAATAAGGGATAGGATAGAATAGTGGATAGGATAAAATAGAATAAGGGATAGGATAGAATAGTGGATAGGATAAAATAGAATAAGGGATAGGATAAAATAGGATAAGGGATAGGATAGAATAGAATAGGGGTGGATAGGATAAAAGAATAAGGGATAGGATAGGATAGAATAGGGGGTAGGTTAGGATAGAATAGAATAGGGGATAGGATAAAATAGAATAAGGGTTAGGATAGGAAAGGATAGAATAGAATATAAATAGAATTAGAATAGAACAAGAGTTGGAAGGGACCTTGGAGGTCTTCTAGTCCAACCCCCTGCCTGCTTAGGCAGGAAACCCTACACCACTTCAGACAAATGGCTATCCAACATCTTCTTAAAAACTCCCAGTATTGGAGCATTCACAACATTTGGAGGCAAGTTGTCCCACTGATTAATTGTTCTCACTCTCAGGAAATTTCTCACTAATTCTAAGTTGCTTCTCTCCGTTGATTAGTTTCCATTATCCCTCTTTATTGACTTCCCTCCTTCTCTTACCATTGACACACAGGTAGTCTTTGACTTATGACCCGTTTGCTTAGCCAGCAGCTGGAAAAAGGGGAGTTACGACGCAGTGGCAAAGCTCTTGATAGCTGCCTCCTTTGTTTGAGTGGCCACATTTTAGCTACCTTTAAACCTTTTCATGCCTCTTGATGCGGATAAAGAAGAAGTGCAAAAATTGGCTTGAAACTCAACCTTAAGAAAACTAAGATCGTGGCATCTGACCCTCTCAATTCCTCTCCAATAGATGGGGGAAAAATGCAGGTAGTGACCGATTTTATTTTCCTGGGCTCCAAGATCACTGCAGATGGGGACTGCAGCCACAAAATCAAAAGACGCTTGCTCCTGGGGAGGAAAGCCATGGCAAATCCAGACAGCAGACTAAAACGCAGAGACATCACCCTGCCAATCAAAAGTGCATCTAGTCAAGGCTACGGTTTTCCCAGTTGCAATGGATGGCTGTGAAGGTTGGACCATAAGGAAGGCTGAGTGCCAAAGAATGGAGGCCTTTGAACTCTGGTGCTGGAGGAGACGCCTGCGAGTCTTCTCGCAGGAGAAGATGGGACTAGAACTCCCAGTCGTCTGGTGATGGGCCCAAAGTCACCCAGCTGGCTTTCATGCCTAAGGCAGGACTGGAACTCCTAAAACTCTTGGCGATGGGCCCAAAGTCAACCCATTGGCTTTCATGCCTCAAGCGGCATTAAGAACTCACGGCACATCAGTTTCCAGCCTGTTGTTTTTCTCCTTCTTTTCAAATTTACCAAATCAGGCTAGCATTTGAAATGTTAATTAGGGGAATCCCAAAGTTAAGAGTGGAAAGTTGAAAAACAAAAAGCAAGCATCATATTGGAACAAGGTGATGGGAAATCAAGCTTTGTGGCTAAGAAAGCAACGTCGTGTTTTTTGTTTTTTCTCCTGAAGTCGCAAAAGAACCAAACGCATCTTGAAGGAGATTTTTATCTGCTTAATCTTGATAAGACCGAGTCAAAAGCTCAGATGCGTTTGAATTTTACAAGTCTGAAAGCGCTTAACAATTTTGGAGCCGCTTTTAATCCTTCCCTTTATCCAGGTGGAATTTAATTATAAAAACTCCTTGCTTTTCCAGGTTTTGAGCTCTGCGCTGTGTTTAAAAAGGATCTTACTTAGCTGGTAGATGAAAACCTTGGAAAAAGTTTTGAATACATTCAATGGAGGTAGTCCTCAATGTACAACCACAATGAGGACTAGAATTTCTGTCGCTAAGCGGAGCGGTTGCTAAATATGTGCGGTTTTACGATTTTTCGCCACAGCTGTTCGAGGAATCATTGCCGTTGTTAAGTGAATGACATGGTTATTATCCAGCATGACCCCCAGGATACTTCCAACGGCCAAAAATACAGGCTGGTTGCCAAGCTCCTGAATTCTGATCACATGACCGTGGGGATGCTGTTATGGTCATAAGTGTGAGGAACGGTCATAAGTTGTTGCTTTTTTCCCCAGTGCCATTGTAGCTTCGAACAGCCACTAAAGGAATAGTTGTAACTCTAGGATGATCTTTGTAACCAGACTTCACATAAGGCCCTGCCATTTTTAAAAACTGATTTTGTTTTTTTTAAAAATAGAATATAGCAATAATATTTAGGACTTATACACGGCTTCATAGTGCTTTTATAGCCCTCTCTAAGCGGTTTATAGGCCTCTTGCTCCCCCAACAATCTGGGTCCTCATTTTACCCAACTCGGAAGGACGGAAGGCTGAGTCAACCGTGAGCCAGTCAGGATCGAACTCCTGGCAGTAGGCAGAGTCAGCCTGCAATACTGCATTCTAACCACTGCGCCACCACAGCTCCTTCCTTCCTTTTGCCCTAAGTGCTTTACAGAGTCAGCCTCTTGCCCCCAACAATCTGGGTCCTAATTTTACTGACCTGGGAAGGACAGAAGGCTGAGTCAACCTTGAGCTGGTCAGCACCGAACACCTGGCTGTGGGTAGAGTTTGCAAATACGGCATTCTAACCACTGCGTCACCAAGGCTCCTTCCTTCCTTCCCACCCAATAGCACTTAGACTTATATACCGCTTCATAGTGCTTTTATAGCCCCTAAGCGGTTGCCCTCAACAATCTGGGTCCTCATTTTACCCAACTCAGAGGGGTGGAAGGCTGAGTCAAGATTGAGCCGGTCAGGATCGAACTTCCTAGCTGTGGGCAGAGTTAGCCTGCAATACTGCATTATAACCCCTGCAACACTTTCTTTCTTTCTTTCTTTCTTTCTTTCTTTCTTTCTTTCTTTCTTTCTTTCTTTCTTTCTTTCTTTCTCTTTCTTTCCCTTCCTTCCCAATAGTACTTAGACTTATATACCGCTTTACAGTGCTTTTACGGCCCTCTCTAAGCAGTTTACAGAGTCAGCCTCTTGCCCCCAACAATCTGGGTCCTCATTTTACCCAACTCAGAGGGGTGGAAGGCTGAGTCAAGATTGAGCCGGTCAGGATCGAACTTCCTAGCTGTGGGCAGAGTTAGCCTGCAATACTGCATTATAACCCCTGCAACACCACTTCTTTCTTTCTTTCTTTCTTTCTTTCTCTCTTTCTTTCTCTCCCTTCCTTCCTTCCCAATAGTACTTAGAATTATATACCGCTTCCCAGTGCTTTTACAGCCCTCTCTAAGCAGTTTACAGAGTCAGCCTCTTGCCCCAACAATCTGGCCCCTCAGACATAGACACAAATAAATACTTCTGCAGCCGGGGGCAGACATCAAACCTGAGTGTTTTTCACTTCTCTTTGGTGAAAAAGGGAAAATCTGTTGTTTTCTCTCTCTCTCTAAACGTTGCACAGTGTCATTTAGGCACGCCGCGAATTTACAAGAGAAGCCAAAACAGAAGTTGGGTCGGAGAGCTACAAAACGCACGAGTGGGAAAATCGTGGGAACGGGATGACGTCCTTAATATTCTGAACTCCCAGGATGCACTGCAGGTATCGCTCGAACCCCATGCCGAAGCCCCCGTGCGGGGTAGATCCGAACTGGCGCAGCTCTATGTACCTGCATATGAAGGAAATGGGATCATTTAACCCTGGGCTTATTTTCCAATCAGCTTAATCGCTTATTATCTGCAATCTGAGCTTCCTGTTTACTGTAGAGATACAGCAGCACCCGACGTTCTTTAAAACTTTCTTTAAAAAAAAAAAAAAACATAAAGAGTTAAACAAAATTTTACATTAAAAAGAAAAACACCCTAAGAAAAACTGAAGGGAGACAAGCTGAAAAATGGCGACTCAGAAAAATAATAATAATCTGCAATATCTTATATTTTATGTTTAGCAATAGTCACTTAAGGAATATATTCCTCTAATAAAGTGTTTTAGTAGACAAACTTGGCAACTTCAAGATAAGCGGATTGGGTTGAAAGAGACAAGTTGATCAAAAGTCTGAGACTGAGATGGGACTAGATCTCACTGTCTCCTGGTGATTGGCTCAAAGTCACCCAGCCGGCTTTCATGCCTGAGATGGGACTAGAACTCACCATCTCCTAGTGACTAGGCCAAAGTCAGACAGCCAGATTTCATGCCTGAGGCAGGACTAGAACTCACCGTCTCCTGGTGATTGGTCCAAAGTCACCCATCCAGCTTTCATGCCTGAGATGGGACTAGAACTCACCATCTCCTAGTGACTAGGCCAAAGTCAGACAGCCAGATTTCATGCCCAAGGCAGGACTAGAACTCACTGTCTCCTGGTGATTGGTCCAAAGTCACCCATCCAGCTTTCATGCCTGAGGCGGGACTAGAATTCACCATCTCCTAGTGACTGGCTCAAAGTCACACAGCCAGATTTCATGCCTGAGGCAGGACTAGAACTCACTGTCTCCTGGTGATTGGTCCAAAGTCACCCATCCAGCTTTCATGCCTGAGGCGGGACTAGAACTCACCATCTCCTAGTGACTGGCTCAAAGTCACACAGCCAGATTTCATGCCTGAGGCAGGACTAGAACTCACTGTCTCCTGGTGATTGGCCTAGTCACCCATCCAGCTTTCATGCCTGAGCAGGACTAGAACTCCCTGTCTCCTGGTGATTGGCTTAAAGTCATCCATTCAGCTTTCATGTCTGAGGCAGGACTAGAACTCACTGTCTCCTGGTGATTGGCCCAAAGTCCCTGAGGCCGCTTTCCTGCCTAAGATGGGACTAGAACTCACCATCACCTAGTGACTGGGCCAAAGTCACCCAGCCGGCTTTCATGCCTGAGGCGGGACTAGAACTCACTGTCTCCTGGTGATTGTCTTAAAGTCACCCATTCAGCTTTCATGCCTGAGGCGGGACTAGAACTCCCCGTCTCCTGGTGATTGGCCCAAAGTCACCCAGTCAACTTCCATGGCTAAGGTGCAACTAGAACTCACTGTCTCCTGGCGAGTGGCCCAAAGACGCCCAACTAGGCTTCAACTTTGAAGGGTGACTGGAACTTACCGTCGCCTGATTTCTAATCTAGCCCCCTAGCCCCTACTCCAAATTGGGTCTCTTCGTTACAAACAGGGGAAAAATAAATAAGATAGATTATTGAAAATTACAGCCCATTGTACAATGGTGTCTGCGGGTATCTCTCTCTCTCTCTCTCTAAGCCTACAATTGTTTATCTGGAGTTTTGCTCCGTTGAAATATTCTCTGCTTCTCGAAAAATTGAAGAATCGCAGGCAGAGAGGAGTTATCTCCGAGGAGTTGAGTGTGGGTTGGTTTTTCTTGTTTTGCCTTTGCAGATATTTGTAAATTTGGAAAGAAAGAAGGAAATGATGTCATGGAGCAGAGCTGGGGGAGGGAGAGAGAAATGAAGGATAGAGGAAAAGAAAGGGGAACTGTGACGAATGTAAAAATATCTTTATTTGGTGTTTGGAAGGCTTCCTCATCTCCTCCTGTCTTGTATCTTTTATGCCTCCAGTGGAAAACTCAGACGGTCTTTTCAAGTTCACGTCTCAAGGCGGCTTGAATCTTTCCGCGCTCAAAGCTTAACAAGTACGGACAGTCCTCGACCTACGACCACAATTGACGCCAACGCTTCTGTTGCTAAGCGAGACAGCCCACCCCATTTTTACGGCCTTTTTTTGCCATCGCTGTTCAGTGAATCACGGCGGTTGTTCAGTTAATGACACGGTCGTGAAGTGAGCCGGGCTCCCCCACTGATTTTGCTGGTTGGAAGGTTGCAAAAGGGGCGGGGGGGGGAGCGCACATGACGCCGGGACACGGCGACCGTCATAAATGCGAACCAGTTGCCAAACATCTGAATTTCGATCACATGACCATGGGGAGGCTGCAATGGTTGTTAAGTGAGACAAATGTTCATACGTCACTTTTTTTCAGTGCCACTGTAACTGGTAAGTCGTGGACTACTTAGCAATAGCAGTTAGACTTATATACCGCTTCATAGGGCTTTCAGCCCTCTCTAACCGGTTTACAGAGTCAGCATATTGCCCCCAACAACAATCCGGGTCCTCATTTCACCCACCTCGGAAGGATGGAAGGCTGAGTCAACCCTGAGCCGGTGAGATTTGAACCGCCGAACTGCAGATAGCAGTCAGCTGAAGTGGCCTGCAGTACTGCACTCTAACCACTGCGCCACCTCGGCTCATACTTGTAATGTGCTAAGGCATGGGTGTTAAACTCAAAGCCCGCGGAGCAGATCAGGGCCACGGCGTGCTTAGCTCTGGCCCACGGTGCCTCTGCCAGTGAAAATGGAGCTTGGGAGCGCCGCGCATAGCTCCTCTGAGCTCCATTTTTGCTGGCTGAGCGCTGCAGGAGGCCGTCACAGCCGAAAATGGGACACAGGAGGCCACACCCAACCCTTCCACCTCCATTTTTGGTGGCCAAGGGCTGGAGGTGGTCGCGGCCGAAAATGGGGCCTGGGGGGAGGCACACACAGCCCCCACCCCGACCTCCGTTTTTACTTGCAGAGGGCTAGCAAAACAAATTAAGAACAAAACCACGGTATATATTTAATACACCGTGAGGGATATAGATTAAAATTATTACTTGTGGACAACTAATTCAATGAAATGTTTACTATATGAAATTAAACATGAGGATATGTGTTATTAATAGTAAAATAGGATAACGGGTGGAAATGATAGGTTTACATTTGATTGATTTGGAGAGGCAAATAAGGATATCTAATTTCCTTTTTAACTTTTGTAATATGTGTTTTTCTTTTAATGTTGTACGCCGCCCTGAGTCCTTTGGGAGAAGGGAGGCATCTAAATCCAATCAACAAACAAACAAACAACATATGGTCCACATCTTAAGAAAAAATTCAAACGAAGCGGGAGAATACGGAATTAAAAATGAGATGGCTGAAATGTAAAAATGGAAATATGATGGAGAAGTGTTTCCCCTTTTGGATTTCAGCATGCAAGAAGCGACAGGGAAGAAGAAACGGAAAGAGGAAAAAGAAAGAAAAAGAAAGGGAAGATGGGATGGGAGCAAGGAAGGAAGAAGGAAGGAGAATGAAGAGGGAAGGGAAAAGGAGAAAAAGGAAGGAAGGAAGGAAGGAAGGAAGGAGGGAAGGAAGGAAGGATGGATATTATGAGTGAGGGAGGGCCTAAGGGAAGTCCTGCCTTAGCACTTGGTCACCACAGATGCCCCCCAACACAACTGATGTAGAGCTGGCCACACCCCCTGGTCACGTCCACCCTGCCTCCCCCCCTTCCAGGGTCAAACACAACCCTGATTCAGTCCTCAATGAAATCAAGTTTGACACCCGTCTGCTAAGGGCTATTTACCACCCAAATTCAAAATTCCAACCAGTCATTCCGTTGACCCCCATGGTTACGTCCTCACATTTTTGACAATCGGCCTGCATTTACTGTAATCTTGTGATAAAATGACCACAATCTATGTTTTTGCCCGTAAATCAGGATTTGCTTCTATTTTCTAGCAAGAATGGCCATTGTAGACAATGGATTCGCTTAACAACCATGCCGTTCGCTTTGTAACATGTAATGTTAATTACATTAATGTAAGTTAACGTTCAATTAACCCAGTGTTTCTCAACCTTGGCAACTTGAAGATGTCTGGACTTCAACTCCCAGAATTCCCCAGCCAGCAAATGCTGGCTGGGGAATTCTGGGAGTTGAAGTCTGGACATCTTCAAGTTTGCCAAGGTTGAGAAACACTGACTTAACCACTGTTGCAAAGAAAGTTGCAAAACCAGTCACGTGGTGATGCACTTAATGGCTGGAATGACTAATTAGGATCTAATTATGGTTGTAAGTCAAGGATAGTGTGTGTCCCTTCATTAATTTCTTTTTAAAACAGGACTCCTGTGTCCCATCTGCATTTTATCATATTTATTATAAAGAGCCATCGCTAACCTAAATGTTGGCTTCTGGTAGAATTGAGAGAATTCTTTTGCTTTTCCTTAAGAAGATTTCCAAAGCTAATGAAACAGATGAATAATATTTAGGAAATATATCTTACCATTGATAGGTGTCTTCAAGCATCAACCTGTGGGAAAAAAAACGAAATAATATTTTCTCAGTGAGAGGAATGAATTCTGGGAAGTTTGCAAAAATAACAGATTTGCACGTTGCCTAAAGCTGACAAAGAGGTGGCAACATAAATAATATTATAATTAAATCAATACCAATGTTGGACATTTTGTAGCATCTTAAAAATGTTCACTACTGAGATAGTGACAGATTTTATTTTTCTGGGCTCCAAGATCACCACAGATGGGGGCTGCAGCCAAGAAATTAAAAGACATTTGCTCCTAGGGAGGAAAGCGATGGGAAATCTAGACAGCATCCTAAAAAGCAGAGACATCACCCTGCCAATCAAAAGGGCCTATAGTCAAGGCTGTGGTTTTCCCAGTTGCAATGGATGGCTGTGAAGTTTGGAGCATAAGGAAGGCTGAGCGCCAAAGAATGGAGGCCTTTGAACTCTGGTGCTGGAGAAGACTCCTGCATTGAGTCCCTTGGACTGCAAGGCCATCCAACCGGTCAGTTTTAGAGGAGATCAACCCTGACTGCTCTTGAGAAGGCCAGATCCTGAAGAGGAAACTCAAAGACTTTGGCCACCTAAGGAGAAGGAAGAAGGACTCCCTGGAGAAGAACCTCATGCTGGGAACGATGGAGGGCAGAAGAAGAAGAAGGGGACGACAGAGAAGGAGGTGGCTGGATGGAGTCACTAAATCAGTCGGCGTGAGCTTCAATGGACTCCAGAGGATGGTAGAGGACAGGAAGGCCTGGAGGAACATTGTCCATGGGGTCCCGATGGGTCGACTTTGCAACTAACAACAATAAAACGTTCAACTGAAGGCAGCTAGAGTCATCTCTAGCCAGGATAAAATATAAGCCCTGTGTTGGCAAGATTTTGTTTTACTTTAAAGGCAACGACATTGAAAAAAAACTGAAAAGCATCTTTTTCTGTTCAGACATCGAGCGAGTTTCAGAGGACGAAGTTACGGAAAAAGGTGATAGCAATAGCAATAGCAGTTAGACTTATATACCGCTTCATAGGGCTTTCAGCCCTCTCTAAGCGGTTTACAGAGTTAGCATATTGCCCCCAACAACAATCCGGGTCCTCATTTTACCCACCTCGGAAGGATGGAAGGCTGAGTCAACCCTGAGCCGGTGAGATTTGAACAGCCGAACTGCAGAACTGCAGTCAGCTGAAGTAGCCATTGATCATTTTTTCATGCCTGTGAATGGTGATTATTCCCTCTCCCAACCGTTTTTATGACAAATTTGTAAAGAAAGGCAGGAAAGAATATAGTAAAGATATAGCATGAAAGAAAGCTCTCATGCTATTAACGAAGTCAACCCACAGCTGAGTCCGGTAGTGTATGATATTGGCTTAGCAGCCTAAATTGGGACTAGAATTCTCCGTCTCCTGGTGATTGGCCCAAAGTCACTCAGCTGGCTTTCATGCCTAAGGCGGGACTAGAATTCTCCGTCTCCTAGTGATTGGCCCAAAGTCACCCAACTGGTTTGCATGCCTAAGATGGGACTAGAATTCTCCGTCTCCTGGTGATTGGCCCAAAGTCACCCAACTGGCTTGCATGCCTAAGGCGGGACTAGAATTCTCCGTCTCCTGGTGATTGGCCCAAAGTCACCCAACTGGCTTGCATGCCTAAGGCGGGACTAGAATTCTCCGTCTCCTGGTGATTGGTCCAAAGTCCCCCAACTGGCTTACATGCCTAAGGCAGGACTAGAATTCTCCATCTGGCTTACATGTAACTTTGCTGCTTGTATCCTTACGATTTATATTGATATTGATTATTTCCTGATTGCTTATTTGTACCCTATGACTATCATTAAGTCTTGTACCTTATAATTCGTGGCGAATGTATCTTTTCTTTTATGTACGCCGAGAGCAAATGCAGCAAAGACAAATTCCTTGTGTGTCCAATCACACTTGGCCAATAAAGAATTCTATTCTATTCTATTCTTCTCTTCCCTTCCCTTCTTTCTTCATCTTTATTTTTGTTATATTTTGTGTTCTCAAAAAGCTCAATAAAAAACACGATTAAAAAAAAAAAACAGCAGGACTTGGCCTAAGCACAAATTGGTTGCTTATCTGCTGTCAGGCTACTGCTAGATCAGCAGTTCAGCGGTTCAAATCTCACTGGCTCAGGGTTGACTCAGCCTTCCATCCTTCCAAGGTGGGTAAAATGAGGACCCAGATTGTTGGGGGCAATATGCTGACTCTCTGTAAATTGCTTAGAGAGGGCTGAAAGCCCTATGAAGCGGTATATAAGTCTACTGCTATTGCTATTGCTATTTTAGCGACCAGGTTTAAGATTATAGAGAACTGCAGAGATAAATTGGAGCGGAGAATGCAAAAACTGCTAGGAAAACTATTAAGAGATAATAATAATAATAATAAAAGGCGAAAGTATGCAACAGTTCAGCCTCACAGGAGGAGGGTGTGAGAGGTAACCACACCTTCCCTTCGGTTTCTCAGAAGGGGCAGTATCTGATCATTACGAGATGGAGCCGCCTGCCAAAACTGCTGGGGGGGAAATCCCTAAGTGCTTTCTGGAATCCAGTGGAATCCATTTGATGCTGGGCGTGGAGCGCTTTTGCAGAAGTCACGATGTGAGTGAGCCACAGTTGGACAGAAAAGCTGAAAAACCACCCCAGAAGAGAACCAGCAATTAGCAATCCAGAAGTCACGATGACAACTGCTTTTAATTTTGTAACATGTGGACGGACACGATTATGGAATCGACTGGGAAACGGTGAGCAATTGGACAGTGGTGGGTTCCGGATCCCGTGGCAAACCGGTGTGCTGCGCACGGGGCTGGGCATCCAAGTCTCGGCACGCGCACTGCACACGCATACGCCACAGCTCTGCGACACCAAACTGCTCGGCAGAGGTCGAACAATTGGCCCGTTTTGGGGCAATTGGCCTGTTTGCTTCAAAAACCGGTAAAGAACATGGGCGGACGGGTGGGTCAATAGCAATAGCAATAGCAGTTAGACTTATATACCGCTTCATAGGGCTTCCAGCCCTCTCTAAGCGGTTTACAGAGTCAGCATATTGCCCCCAACAACAATCCGGGTCCTCATTTCACCCACCTCGGAAGGATGGAAGGCTGAGTCAACCCTGAGCCGGTGAGATTTGAACAGCTGAACTGCAGAACTGCAGTCAGCTGAAGTAGCCTGCAGTGCTGCATTTAACCATTGTGCCACCTCGGCCACCGTACCGGTATGGTGGCCGTTGCTCCCAGCTACTACTAGTAACAGCTGTACCGGGCTGTACCGCCCAGAACCCACCACTGCAACTAGAGCAGATTAACAGAGTTGGAGTTGGAAGGGTTTGGTATGGTTCGGCCAAACCAGAACGGACGATTGGCATCAGTTCTCTGAACTGGCGGCAAAAATCCCTGGTGGCCCGGCCCACGCCCACCCTGTCACTGTTCACCTCTTCCGTCCGTTCGACCCGCCCACTGAATCCAAACGTTTCTCCCTCTGTTCACAGCGGAGCTGCTGCAGCCTGTCCCTTTAAGATAGTCCCTGGGAGGGAGGGGGGCTGGGGGAGGACCATAAAAGGAGCAGCAGCTCTGCTGTGAACGGAGGAAGAAACGTTCGGATTGTCACTGCCACAGAATTCAATGTTAAATGCAGCAGAGGCAATCCGAATTTTTTTTTCCTCCATTCACAGCAGAGCTGCTGAAACCTGTCCTTTTAAGATAGTTCCCGGGAAGGAGGGGGTCGGGGGAGGACCATAAAGGGAGCAGCAGCTCTGCTGTGAACGGAGGAAGCTGTGAATGGAGGGGAAAACGTTCAGATTGTCTCTGCCACAGAATTCAACGTTAAATGCAGCAGAGACAATCCGAACGTTTCTCCCTCCGTTCACAGCGAAGCTGCTGCAACCTGCCCTTTTAAGATAGTCCCCAGGAAAGGGGGGGGGGCGAGGACCATAAAGGGAGCAGCAGCTGCGCTGTGAATGGACTCATACACACATTTTTTCCCATAGGATTCTGTGGGTGTGGCTTGGTGGCGACATATGACTGAGTGGGCATGGCCATGAGTGACACCGAATTGGCCGCGCCCACTCAGTCACAGGACCCCACCACCAAGCCATGCCCACGAGAAACGGTAGTAAACATTTTTGAATTTTACCACTGCTTGTAGGTCAGATTAACAGAGTTGGAGGGGATCTTGTAGGCCATCTAGTCACTAAATGAACTATTGTAAGTCGAAGACCACCTGTAATGTAATGACCTACAGGGGATGGGATCACTAGCACACAGATTCCTCGAAAGCCGTGTCCTGCTTGAGATCCCTGCCCCGTCTTCATCTTATTAATTTTTGACCATGATTAACGACCTCGTAATCCCTTGTGGGGTGGTGTCTTGGACAACTGAATGGAGCTGTGTGTTTACTGGCCGGATGCCCTTCCTGTTGCCAATAGAGTGTTGTAGTTCACCAGCGGCCAATGGAGCTGGCAGCAGATTCAGTCAGTGAGGAGGTTGGGGAAGAACCTGGGCCAGTCCTGGAGTCTGGGGAAGGCTCGGAGGAGGGCTCTGTGTCGGAGGCAGAGAGGGGGCCAGAGCTGTATGCCAGTTATCAGCTGCCTTCAGAGTCGGAGATCAGTGAGGCAGAAGAACAGCTGAAGCCTGTTCCCAGTGTGCGCATGCACAGAGCTGCCAGACAAAGGGAAGAGCTAAAGAACAGGGGTCGATTTGGGAGTAAGGCCACGGGCGGACGATGAATGGCCCCTCCCAGAGGGAATAAAAGAGGAGCGACAGGGGAGTGGAGTTTGCAGGAGACGATCAGTTCACTTAATTGGTTCGTGACTCTCCGAGACTCCTTGCCAAGTTTTGCAGATCTTGGCCTGGCAGCTCTCCAAGCCAGATAAGGTCTGTGACTGTAAATCCTCCCTTGAAAGACTTTGCTGGATGTGAATGAGCAGAATTCAATTAATAAAAGGGTTTTTTGTAGGGACAAGGAGTTTGCTTCAGGCTCTCAGGAAGCCTCAGAACACGGAGATTGTTTCAACAGAGATATTCCCAGTGCACCCCGAGAGAGAAATATCTGCCTCTACTTGGGATCGAACTCACAGTGTCCTGATTGTGAGGCGAGAGCTCCACCTCTAGGTCACTGCAACACTCATCCTATTAATTTTTGATTAAGCGGTACCCAACCTCTTCCCCAACAAACCAGGCAGAGAAAACCACACTACCTCCGTAAGCGAGATTGCAGAAAATCCACACGATCTTCTCTCAAACTTCCACCGAAAAGTTCTCCAACTTCTGGGACTAGTAGATCAACCGCTGCTACCTTTTAGGGAACAGAAAGTCAAAGGTTTGTCCGGAATCTTTCTCTGTGTGAAGGTACACAATCACCACGTAGTCCTGAATGGTTAAAGGTAAACGTTTGTCCTCTCCGGTCATGTCTGACTCTAGGGGGCAGCACTCATCTCCATTTCTTGGCCGAAGGGGCCGGCATTGTCCGAAGACACTTCCGTGGTCCTGTGGCCAGCATATATACACTATACACTGAGATGCTGTGACCTTCCCACCGAAGTGGTACCTATTCATCTACTCACATTTGCATCAGTTCCTACCGGTTCGAACCGGTTTGGCGGCCTGGGTCGCTGGAACCAGCAGGGACCCAGGACTGTCACGCCCCCACAACGTCTTCGAACAGTGCTGGCTTTTCAGCTTTTGAAACAGAGACGAGCACCGCCCCCTAGAGTCGGGAACGACTAGCAGATATGTGCGAGGGGAACCGTTACCTTAAATACAATGTAAAAGCTTGCACAACCAACCAATTCCACCCGAGAAGAGAATTTATTTCATTTCAAAAAAGTTTAAAGAGGGTAACAAGAACCCAACCCAAGAGGAAATGGGTATCTTGACAACCCAAAAGTGTTTTAATGAATAACGTTCTCACAGTCCTACGAGGTCCATCTTCGTTGTCTCGCATGTAGAACGGCTTAAGGTCGTAGGGATAGTCGTACACGAAAACGGGAATATCGCCGCAGTGTTGCACCAGGTATTTCTCGTGTTCGCTCTGGAGATCCTGCCCCCACTAAGGAAAGAGGGAAAAAAAAAATCCAGGTTGTAAGATAAGCAAACCATGATAATCGCATGTCGCTTTATGTTTGCAAACTACTTGAAAGCATCGTGAATGACTACGGTTCCTACTTTCTCAAGATTGCCGTGATGATCCGGTTACCGACTTGCATTCTAATCTCCAAAATCAGCGTTTATGAACCTTGGAAATGTTAAAGCTGTGGGGACGTCAACTCCCAGAATTCCCTAGCCAGCAAGCTGACCGAGGAATTCTGGGAGTGGAAGTCCGCACAGAGTAAAATTGCTAAGATTGTAAAACACAAAATAGAAGGAGAGTGGTGATCGTAGGAGACAACAGTTCGCATTTCTGACGATTTTGCTCATTGTGTTTTATGTCACAGAGACTGCTTGCCAGAACTTAATTTACAGGTTTGCAACTGGAAGCTCACGGCCTCGCAGTTAACTTTTCGATGGACTATTGCCTGGACTTTTCGGTGGGTGAATGCCATTAATTCACAGGAGATAAATAAAGAGGGGTTTTTTGGGACAAGGAGTCTGTTTCTTTTGCCTGCTAAAACTGGATCAGGACACTATCCCTCTCTTAATGCAACCGCGAAACATTTGCCTTTTTGGCCAATTTACTATCAAACAGCGTCCTGGAGATTTAGGCTGGTCTCCTCCCTGTTGACATTTCTGAAACTTTTGAAGAAGAGGCAGTTGTTTTGGGAAGCCTTTCCTCGATGTTAGGAAACATCTTTGATGTTCACTGTTATAGTTTTGACCTTGCGGTTTTAGGCTGGTTACTACTTTCACGGTGTTTTACTTCTACAGTTTTGGCTTATCGGGGATGTTTAAAATTGTTCCGTCGTATTCTGCGTAAGATGTGGAATGTTGTTTTATTTTGTTCCAGCAACGTAGAAATAAATAGATACGGTTATATAATTAGACCGATAGTAAAAAAAAACAACCTGTAAGCTGCACACAATAAATACAGAAAGATCCCATTCAGAAGGCGAGCATCACCATGGGAATGCAAAACCTTGTTAAGAGTTGTATGTAGTAGTAGTTTATTGTCAGTGCACCTCGTGCAACGAAATTAAATGCCATCTTCAGTGTATACATTATAACTATAAAAATAAAAACACACATCCTTCCTGCTCTAATTGAAAATCCCTGATGTTGCATTAATATTGCACTATGCCAGTGTTTCTCAACCGTGACAACTTGAAGACGTCCGGACATCAACTCCCAGAATTCCCCAGCCAGCATTGCTGGCTGGGGAATTCTGGGAGTTGAAGTCCGGATGTCTTCAAGTTGCCAAGGTTGAGAAACACTGCACTATGCAGAATTCAACATCATTACTACGCTGGGATAGAAGCTGTTTTTCAGCTTATTTGTCCTGGTTTTTATTGTCCTGTACCGGCTGCCAGATGGTAAGAGTTAAAAAAAAAAGGGGGGGAGCACGGGGTGAGATGGATCTTTGACAATGTTTTGAACTCCCTTAAGGCAGCGGGAGCTATAAAGCTCTTCCAAAGAGGGGAGGGGGCAACCCGTGATCCTCTGGGCAGTGACGCCTGGGTCCCTCTGGAGCGCTGTGCATTTGGCAAACCAGACACAGGTGCAGTAAGTTAAAGGGTTCACCCACAATACCGCGAAGCCCTTATCCGCGCCGACATAAGCGCGGAGGGCAAATCCGCGCCGTCCAAAGCGCTAAGGAAAAAGGCGACCCTAGCGCGACGACATAACCGCGGAGGGCAAATCCGCGCCTTCCGAAGCACTCAGCACCCTAACCCTAACCCTAACCCAAACCCTAACCCTAACCCGAACCCTTACCTTAATTTAAATCGGCTTTCTGCCGCCGCACTGTTTTAAAGCGCCCTTCTGTCGCCGCGCTGTTGTCGCTGTGGTGATGACGTCGCGGCTTTAGCGACGCGGTTTTGTCGCCGCTATTTTGACAAGCGCGGTTTTGTCGTGCCACGAGTTAAAGTACCCTCTATGGTTCAGCGGTAGAAGGTCGCCAGCAGTTTTTCAATCAGTTGTTGTTTCCTGAGAAGTTCTCAGGTAATATCATCTCTGCTGGGCCCTTTGGACCAGGGCTGCAAGGTGAGTTGCCCCAAGTCAGGTCGTCTTTTATGACAACACCTGGAAATATAAAACTGGCCACTTGCTCCACTCGATCTCCATGTTAGGGTGACAGTGAATGGACCAGTGGTGGGTTTCAAAAATTGTTCGAACCTACTCTGTGGGTGTGGCTTCCTTTGTGGGAGTGGCTTGCCGCCCATGTGACCGGATGGGAGTGGCTTGCCACCCATGTGACTGGATGGGAGTGGCTTGCCACCCATGTGACCGGATATGAAGATGCCGACGACACTTGTCAGAACCACCTTAAATTACCTCCCACACAGCACTGGCATGCAGAAGAATAGGATGCAAACTTGTTTTTCAAAAGGCATCTTTGGTTTGCGTTAAAACAACATCAACACACGCAATGTTCTGATTGCACCACAAACGCAGTAGTCATCCTTACCTTTCACAGAGGCACTGGGTTTTATAAATAGGAGCATGATAGTGTAGAATAATCATATCCAAGGACCAGTGGTGAGTTTCAAAAAATTTTGGAACCTCTTCTGTAGGTGTGGCCTGCTTTCCGGGTCCACTGGTGGAACCTCCTCTAACCGGTTCGGTAGATTTGACGAACCGGTTCTACCGAATAGGTGCGAACTGGTAGGAACCCACCTCTGGAATGGACTCTAATCCACAACAGTGAAAGTTGGAACTGGACTGATTGTTTGTGATGTGGTGTATATCTGCAGATGGTGAGCTGGTGAGCAGATGTCCCACACGTATATAAGTACCGTATTTTTCGGAGTATAAGACGCACCCTTTTCCCTCAAAAAAGAGGCTGAAAATCTGGGTGCATGTTATACACTGAACACAGCATTTTTTGCCTCTCGAAATCCCACCCCTTTTGCAAAATGACGGTGCATAGCCTTTAGGAGGCTTCCAGAGTGCTCCTGGGGGTTAGGGAAGGCAGAAATGAGTGAACAATGGGGCGTTTTTTGCTCAAATTTGCCCCCCCATCCCCCAGGAGCACTCTATAAGCCTCCTAAAGGCTATGCATGCCCTTTTTTTGAAGAAGAAAAAAAAAACGGGCCAGTTTTTGTGAAAAACAGGCAGGTCTGCAGAGTGCGCAAACTTTTTTTTTTTTTAAATTGCCTCTTCAGAATCTTGGTGCATCTTATACTCCGAAAAATACGGTAGTCCTCGATGTATGACCACAATTGAGGCCAAAATTTCTGCTGCTAAGCGAGAGATTCGTTAACTGAGTTCTGCCCCATTTTACAACCTTTCTGTTGCCATAGTTGTTAAGTGAAACACTGCCATTAATTTAGGTGCACGGTTGTTAAATGAATCTGGCTCCCCCATTGATAAAAAAGGAGAAACCTGCCCCCCTGAGCGTTTGAGGTATAAGTTCTTATTGCTCTCATACTTTTCCGTCAGCCTACTAAATACGTGAGTTTTACCACCACCACCACCCATCAAAAATTTCCGAAAAATACTCACGGCTGGTTTGTAAGTGAATTCTTGCCCAGCTCTCTCCAAAATTTCAATGGCTTCAGTATAAGGCATTCTTAAAACAAAACAAAACAGGATTGCCAATTATTTTAAAGATTTGTACCCTAAATCTAAACAAAATTGTTGGTATTGTAGGAGAAGACCAGGGGTGGGAGTTAAGCACGCCATCTGCTCAGAATCGTTACGTTGCCACAAATGTTCTAAGTCCCCTTTAATTCTGTGCTACTTTCTCTCAATTTAATACTGTAGTCAACTTAAAATATTAAACTGCAGAAATGGATAGGCTAACCTTAAAGATAAAGAGGATACAGAATACTATTTAAGATGGGATTTGTTTTACAAATGGTTAGACAGCAGAGGTAGAAATTAGGAGTTGGAGTTGGTTTACTATACAAGTAAAGATTGTTATTATTATTGATATTATGTATAGATAAATTGTCCCAGACATTATGCAGTTGCAGTTTGCAGTTTATTTCATTTGTATGCCGCCCTTTTCCCTAAGGGGACTCAGGGCGGCTCACAACTCAAAAAGGGAAGGGGGGAATACAGACAGTTTAACAAAAACACAAAACCATACATAGTTAAAAAGCATAACAATCATACCATTCGAAATGGGGCAATGATTCTTTAGCCCCAGGCCTGTCGGAACAGCCAGGTTTTAAGGGCTGTGCGGAAGGCCTGGAGGGTGGTGAGGGTACGTATCTCCACGGGGAGTTTGTTCCAGAGGGTCGGAGCAGCCACAGAGAAGGCTCTCCTCCGGGTAGTCGCCAGTCGACACTGGCCGGCGGATGGGATTCGGAGGAGGCCTAATCTGTGGGATCTAATTGGTCTAGTGGAGGTAATTGGCAGTAGGCGGTCTCTCAAGTACCCAGGTCCAATACCATGAAGGGCTTTATAAGTGACGACTAGCACCTTGAAGCGTATCCGGAGACCAATAGGCAGCCAGTGCAGCTCGCGGAGGATAGGTGTTACGTGGGTGAACAGAGGCGCACCCACAATCGCTCGCGCGGCTGCATTCTGGACAAGCTGAAGTCGCCGAATACTCTTCAAGGGCTGCCCCATGTAGAGCACGTTGCAGTAGTCCAGTCTGGAGGTCACAAGGGCGCGAGTGACTGTTGTGAGAGCCTCCAGGTTCAGGTAGGGACGCAACTGGTGCACCAGGCGAACCTGGTCAAATGCCCCCCTGGTCACAGCTGTCAAGTGGTGTTCAAAATTCAGCTGTGGGTCCAGGAGGACTCCCAAGTTGCGGACCCTGTCTGAGGGGCGTACTGACACTGTTTATTAAGCACACGTGTATGTTAAAGAAAAATGTACAAATAAAACTTATTTTAAAAAAAGAACTTTAGATTCTTGAGCAAGATTCTCCAAACTTGGCAACTTTAAGACTTATGGACTTCAACTCCCACAATTCCCCATCCAGCTTTGGAGATCCCTGGGCTTGAGCAATACATTTTCTGAACTGCAACTTTAATGCTTTGATCCGTATTCTATGCTTTTTCTGGTGGTCTCCAATCCAAATCTTATCCAAATCCAATTCATTTCCCCCCCACAAAATGAGTCAAAATTATTACATACCAAGGAATTTCAAGTCACAAATTACGCTTGTAAGTTAAGCAACAACAACAAAACACTCCCCCCCCCCAACAGACTTACATTATGAATGGGTTCTTCAGCATTTTTTCTAATTTGGACTAAAGAGGAAAGAGAAAGGGAAAATTAATGGACCGTTAACGTCAGAAATAGCTTACGTTTCGAAACAAAAGCATTTTGGGGAAACAGTCGAGACAACAGTGAGGGTTGCACAAAGGGATCAAATTGAAAGCCAACAATTTTCAGTTTCGGGAGAAATTTGAGAGGGAAAAAATCACGAGAAAAGTTGGAGAAAAAACTTTGCAAAATTCAAAAAGTGAAAGGAAAGCAGGTTTTGCATCAAGATAAGCCCAGCGGAACCATTTGAAATGTGGTTTGAACTAATAAAGCATGTTTCAAGACATCTCAGCGAAATGTTGGAAGTGCCATAAAAATCCTTGGATCCTATTTATCATATGTGGTGGATATGTGGAGAGGCAAAAAAACGTTGGACAAAAATTAAGACATGGTTGGAAGAGGTGATACAACAACGTATTGAGCTGAAGCCCAAAACATCTCTGCTGGGAATTCTACCTGAAATTTATAATAAAGAGAACGTATATTCAATCATGCATGTAATAACTGCAGCTAGAATTGTATATGCACAACATTGGAAAAGTGTAGAGATCCCTAGGGATGAAAAAGGCGATAAGGAAAAGATTAGAATGTGCAGAAATGAACAGATTAACATTAGCAATTAAAGAGGAAGAACAAACTGAGTATTATATGATTTGGTGAAGTATTTTACCAATGGTTGGAAAAATAAAGGAGTTTGGAAATGAAGAAAACGAAAAAATAAGTAGACTTAGATAAAGATATAGCAATAGCAATAGCAGTTAGACTTATATACCGCTTCATAGGGCTTTCAGGCCTCTCTAAGCGGTTTACAGAGAGTCAGCATATTGCCCCCAACAATCTGGGTCCTCATTTTACCCACCTCGGAAGGATGGAAGGCTGAGTCAACCCTGAGCCGGTGAGATTTGAACCGCTGAACTGCTGATCTAGCAGTAGCCTGCAGTGCTGCATTTAACCACTGCGCCACCTCGGCTCTATATAAAATGGTTAGCATGTGTATGATAAGAATAATGATGTTTAATGTTGATATATTATTACTAGAAGATAGTAAGAAGAAAAATGGAGAGTTTTATAAAGTTTAAATGCTTAAGATATTATAATACCAAACTTAGGGAAATAATGTTAATTAGAACATGAAAGTTGTGGCAAAAAGAGGAACGATGTTGCCCAGAGATGTTTGACAAACTGCGTAAGGAAAGATGGAATAATGTTTATTTTTGTAATTAAAAAATAATAAAACTCTTTAAAAAAAATAAAAGTATATTGCCTAGATAGATATATTAGAAAATATTTACCTCATGGCCAGGAGCGATGCGTTTATGAAAAAGGGCCGCATCTTGAGGGCAGTTGGAGAGAATTTGGTCTGTCACAGTTTTGAAAAGATCTTCAATAACCTGAGGAAGAAGTGGGGGGGAAAAATCAGGTTACAAAGAGAAAGAAATAAGAATATTTCCTGTTCCAGACAAGAGGATAACCCCCAAGTAGAGGTAGTCCTCGACTTATGACCTCAACCGAGCCCAGAATTTATGTTGCAAAGTGAGAAAGGTGTGACGTGAGCTCTTTTTTAAGACTTTCCTTGCCACTTTTTGTAAATCTATCCAGGTTGTTAAACGAGTGACAGGGTTGTTAAGTGAATCTTGTCAGAAGGTTGCAAAAAGGGGATCAGCGCAGCCGTCGTAAATGTGAGCCAATGGCCAAGCCTCTGAATTTTGAGCACGTTCACAGTGGGAATGCGGGCAAGGATGTAAATGACGGTTGTATGATGTCACATTTTTCAGGGTGGTTATAACTTCAAACGGTCGCTAAACGAACTGCAGTAAGTTCAAGGGCTGCCTGTAAACATCCTTTTTATAAATAAATAAGTACCGTATATACTCGAGTATAGGCCGACCCGAATATAAGCCGAGGCACCTAATTTTACCACAAAAAACTGGAAAAGTTATTGACTCGAGTATAAGCCTAGAGTGGGAAATGCAGCAGCTACCGGTAAATTTCAAAAATAAAAATAGATACCAATAATGTTTTTGAATATTTATTTCAAAGAAAAACAGTAAACTAGCGGTGTATTCAATGAAATACTTCACTCACCTCATGATGCTGATGTCCCGCTGTGATGATGATGTCCCGTGCAGCCGCGGGAGCGATGTCCCGCCTCCTATGACACACGGCACAGTGATTCCTATCATTGGATCACTGTACCAGAGGAGGTGGGACATCGCTATGTGGCTGCTTGCCATAACAAGGAGGAGGTGGGACATCGTTGCAGAGCGGCAGGAGGGGGAGGAAGGGGAATCGTAAGACAGCCCTGCATTACATTAGAACGTGAGGAGGGGGGATGGTGCGGTGCGCGCTGTGCGGCAAACTGACACAGAGGGAGGGGAAACTCACAGGGGCACTGGGCCATTCACGAGTGTCACCCAGCGGCATGGCCCCGCCCCTTTTTCTCCTCCATTTCGGGCAAATTTTTCACTGACTCGAGTATAAGCCGAGGCGGCTTTTTTCAGCCCAAAAAGTGGGCTGAAAAACTAGGCTTATACTCGAGTATATACAGTAATAAATCAATTGCAAGCAGGTTTATATCCTCAACTGCTCTCAAGCAATTTCCCCCAATTTAGTGCCCGTAGAAATGCTAGACCACAGCCTCAATCCAGGTAGTCCTCAATTTGCGACTACAACGGAGTCCCAAATTTCTGTTGCTAAATGAGGCAGCTGTCAAGTGGATTTTGCCCCAGTTTTGCGACCTTTCCTGCCACAGTTGTTAAGTGAATAAGAACAGCGGTTAAGTTACATGGTTGTTAAGTGAATTGGGCTTCCTCGTTGATTTTTGTCAATCAGGTCGTAAAAGGGGATGACGTGACCCCAGGACACTGCAACCGGCATAAGGACATGCCAGTTGCCAAGAGTTTTTAGTTTTGATCACGTGACCCCCGGGGATGGTGTGATGGTCGTAAGTGTGAAAAATGGTCATAAATCACTTTTTCCAGTATTCCTCTACTGGGCCTCAGAGCTGGGAGATGTAAACATGTCACACTTTCCCATTTCAAAAATGACAGAGAGGGGAGGGGAGAGACAGAAAGAGCGAGGGGAGAGGGAGAAGAAAAGAGTGGGGGAGAGGGAGAGAGAAAGAGAAAGGGAGAGAGGGGGGAGAGGGAGAGAGAGGGCAAGAGGGAGAGAGAGAGGGATGGATAGAGGGAGAGAGGACAGTAGAGGGAGAGAAACGGGAGAGGGGGATGGGTACAGGGAGAGAAAGAGAGAGGAGGGTAGAGGGAGAGAAATGGGGGAGAGAGGGATGAGTAGAAGGAGGGTGAGAAAGAGAGAGAAAGAGAGGTGGAGAAAGGGAGAGAGAGGGATGGGTAGAAGGAGGGAGAGAAAGAGAGAGGAGGATAGAGGGAGAGAAATGGGGGAGAGATGGATGGGAAGAGGGAGAGAGAGAAAGAGAGAGGAGGATAGAGGGAGAGAAATGGGGGAGAGATGGATGGGTAGAGGGAGAGAGAGAAAGAGAGGTGGAGAAGGGAGAGAGAGGGATGGGTAGAAGGAGGGAGAGAAAGAGAGAGGAGGATAGAGGGAGAGAAATGGGGGAGAGAAGGATGGGCAGAGGGAGAGAGAGAAAGAGAGGTGGAGAGAGGGATGGGTAGAAGGAGAGTGAGAAAGAGAGAGGAGGATAGAGGGAGAGAAATGGGGAAGAGAGGGATGGGTAGAGGGAGAGAAAGAAAGAGGAGGGGAGGGGGAGAGAGAGGGGCTGCACCGGGTGAGAACGGGATGGTGAACTTCTGGCCAGAAAAAATGCTTCCGTTTCCTTGAAAGAGGAACTTTCCATTGCACAAACTTCCACCGTAAGCAAAACTACACAGTCAACCAAAGCAGGCAAATATTTCCATTCATCTCTGCTGAAATTAATTCCAGGAAACCCTTTTTAAAAAAAAAAAAATTGTAAAACCCCCTTTTATTTTTCCAGCGAAGAGAGACGCGTATCTTGTCCTGGTTTCCCCGTCGACTCTGCTTGTCAGAAGGTTGCAAAAGGGGATCACGTGACCCCCCCCCCCCGGACACTGCAACAGGCAGAAGTACATGCCAGTTGCCAAGCATTTGAATTTGCATCATGTGACCGTGGAGACGCTATAACGGTCGTTACGTTTGAATAACGGTCATAAGTCAGCGCCGTTGTAACTTTGCTTGCCCCGTCGCTGGTGTGCGCGTCCCAGCTATATGAAGTTCCCAAATGATTTAATAAATTAAAGAGGTCATAAAATCGGGCCCGGCTCGCTTAACAACGAGCTCATTTAGCGACCAAAAATCTGGTCTCGATTGTAAGTCACGATTCTCAAATGGGAAATATAGAAGTCCTGAAATATAAAACCCCAAAACCAGAAAATGACGAGAGACCTCAAGATTGTATACAAAACCTGATGAAACCCTGAAATATCTTAGCTCCCATTTCAGACCCCAATTTCAGGTGGGCCTTTAAAAATTCTTAAGAGGAAAAAAAAGGAATGTGCAGAGATAGATAGCCTCACGAAAGAATTAAAAGAAAGAAAGAAGAATCTGAATATTATTCCATATGGGATTTATGGTATAATTGACCAATGGAAAGGGGGGAGTTGGGGGGGGGGGAAGCAGGAAAGCAAAAAAGAAAGAAAAGATCAACAAATTAATAAACAACTACAAAACAGAAAACGATTAAAAGAAATACAAAATAGACTGTAGCAAATAAATAATAGGAAAACGATTCAAATGTAATAAAGGTTGTTATACATAGAATATATAGAATGTTATATATAGAGTGAAGAAAAAAGATGTATGAAATAATATAAATGCACACCGTGACCCAACAAAAGCGCGAACGTCATAAGCGCGCCGACAAAACCGCGGGGCTAAAACCGCGATGTCAAAACCGCGATGTCAAAAGCGCGCCGACAACAGCGCGCCGACAGAAGCACGATTTAAGTTAAGGTAAGGTTTAGGCTTAGGCTTAGGGTTAGGTTTAGGGTTAGGTTACAGCGCGCTTCTGTCGGCGCACTGTTGTTGGCGCGCTTCAGGGCTCATTCGGCGCGCGGTTTTGTCGGTGCGGTTTTGTCACCGCGGTTTAGTCAGGCGTGCTTTTGTTGTTCGCGCATTTGTGGTGGAACCAATGCACACACACATATATATATGTATGTATGTATGTATGTATACATACATACATACATACATGTCTTTGGTTATTCGGGTTTTCTCCCGCGTAAAATTGGAAGTGTCTTGGCGACGTTTTGATGAAACTTCGATGAGACTTCGTTGAAACGTCGCCAAGACACTTCCAATTTTACGCGGGAGAAAACCCGAATAACCAAAGACCTACATACAAATACCCGCGAACACCTCAGAAAACATACATACATACATACAAATTACACACAGACACACACACACATATAAATAAATAAATAAATAAATTACAGTTATACAAGACTTACATGTACAGATAAAACATTCACAACAGGTATGTAAAAGAAGTGTAATGTGTTGCAAAGATGTGAAGTTTGCCTAAATGAAATAAAAAGTTTTAAAAAATAAAAATAAAAATTCTTAAGCGTTCTTCGGCTTCCAGAAAGCTCCCTGCTCTTTCCTACACAACTAGGAAAAACTTAAAAACTCAACGCACAAAACCTGCAAACCCTCACAACCTACAAAAAGCTCTATTTATGGTTTCTCTCCCAGGAAATCTTACCTGCATGATCTCCTGAAGCGTGTCCAGGAAAAATAGTTCGGCTTCCACCATATAAAACTCAGCCAGGTGTCGGCGGGTTTGAGAATTGTCCGCTCGGAAGGTGGGCCCGAAAGTGAACACTTTCGTAAATGCCCTGCAGTGGGTAAAACAACACAAAACAGATTGAGCTGCTGCCTGCTAGCTAACCTGCACTCATGTTGAGACGCACCTGAAGATGGAAATGACCACATGCAGGTGGTCCTTGATTTATGACTGTCCAACTAGCCAGATAACTTGCATTTTTCTTGTGGTCCTAGCAAAAGTTTTAAGCAAGTGACATGAGTGGACATGACAACAGTCTCCCAATGGGTTGCCCCAAAGAAGAGGAGGGGGTCAGCCTATTCTCCAAGGCACCTGAGGGTAGAACAAGAAGCAATGGGTGGAAACTAATCAAGGAGAGAAGCAACTTAGAACTGAGGAGAAATTTCCTGACAGTTAGAACAATTAATCAGTGGAACAGAAGTTGCCTTCAGAAGTTGTAAACGCCCCAACACTGGGAGCCTTTAAGAAGATGTTGGATAGCCATTTGTCTGAAACGGTATAAGGTTTCCTGCCTAGGCAGGGGGTTGGACTAGAAGACCTCCAAGGTCCCTTCCAACTCTGTTAATCTGTAATATGAAGAACGGTTGCAGGAACTGGGCATCGCTAATTTAATGAAAAGAAGGACTAGGGGAGACATGATAGCAGTCTTCCAATATCTCAGGGGTTGCCCCAAAGAAGAGGAAGTCAAACTATTCTCCACACTGGAAGTTTTTGAGAAGATGTTGGGTAACCATTTGTCTGAACTGGTAAAGAGTCTCCTGCTTGAACAGGGGGTTGGACTAGAAGACCTCCAAGGTCCCTTTTAACTCTTGTTATTCTTAAACCAACGAGAAAATGATTAAGGTGACCAATGCATGAGAGAATAATATGGTGATTGGCATAAAAATAACATATTTAAACATTGAATAATTAAATAATGGAAGATTATAACTTAACATAAATATGTGTACGATTATTAGAACCATATAGGTCTGTTAAGTGTAACTAATATGATTATTAATATTTCATTTGTAGTAAAAGGAATGACACTCAGAATACGGTGAGTGGCATAAAAATAACATTATTGGAACATTGAATAACTAAATAATGAAAGATTATAATTCAACAAAAAAAATATGTGTATGAGTAGTGGGATAGAAGAAAGAGGGGGAGAGAGGGCGGGAGAGAGGATGAGAGGGAGGGTGAGAAGGAAGGGAGGGAGGGAGTGGATTGGGAGAGAGGAGTGGTAGAGGGGAGGGGAAGTAGGGTAGAGGGGGATGATGGAGGGAAGATGGAAAGTTGGAGGGGGGCGGAAGAAAGAGGTGTATGGAGGGTCGAAGAGATATATTGGGTTTCTATTTTGGGGGGTATTGTTGACAAGAGGAATTGCTGTGTTTATTGTTTAATGTTGTATGGCCCCGGTTATGCACAGTATATATGTGACTGTATGAAAATGAAAAATGGAAAATAAAAACACATTTTACAGGGAAAAAAAAGTGTACTATTACCAGAGCTATATAAGCTTGTCGACTGCAGTAAATATGATGAATATTATTTTATTTGTATTAAAATGTAAGACACTTAGACATCACCATGCATTGATGTGTTTGTAAAAAAAAAAAAAAAAGAAATAAGTTAAAAAAAGAGATTCTGAAGACAAGATAAAGGAGGAACTGGAAATATCAAGAACTTGATCCTAGAGAAAAAGAAGTGGCGAAGAAAGAAAGAAATGAAAATGTGATGCGAATGAGGTTATGCTAATTGCAGATATGAAAAGAAACACCTGGTGAAATGAGGATGTCAACCAGGGGGGAAAAAATGAATATACAGGAAATAAATAACTGCAAAAAAAAAATGCTGAGAGCAAGATGCCGTGTAATGTACGAGGGGAAAGAAAGAATTGGAAAGAATACGATTAATATATAATTATTCCCAGAATGAAGTCTGCGCATCTTAAAAATTGCCAAGTTTGAAAAGCACTGATCCGAATGGAATGAATGAGGATTGAAAATGGAGAACAAATACAGGAAGGAAGAGAAAATGGGTTGAGAGAAAAACTGGGTGGGCTAGAATAATGAAACTCAGAAACAAACAGATTTAACGGAGTTAACAGAATTGGAAGGGACCTTGTAGGTCATCTAGTCCAACCCCCCCCCCCCCCAGCAGGAGACCCAGAGTTGGATATGACTTGGTTGTTAGGCTACAAAAGTGAGTCATAAACCAGGTTTATCTACCTTCCTTCTCTCTCTTTTTTTTTTTACCTCATGGATTTCAGGTAGTCCTCGACTTATGACCAAAATCGGGATCAGAATATCCACTGCTAAGCATGGCGGTTAAGCTAGCCGGGCACCGATTTTATCTTTTTTGTATGTATCGTGGTCGTTAAGTGAATTGCTGCAGTCATTAAGTGAATGACTGGGAAGGGCTCAAACTGGGATCGTGTGATATCTGCACGCTGCACCCGTTGCTCCCAAATTCTGACCGCCAGACTGTGGGGAATGCTACGTATAATGGCCATAAGTCGAAGGACTGATTGTAAGCTATTCATTTTCAGTGCCGTTGTATTTTCCAAATATAGTTGTAAATCGAGGACTACCTGCAATCATTCCAATATGGCACTGGTATAGATACAAATAACTGATTAAGGAGAACATTCTTCATTTAATGACAAAACAGGTTTCCTTATTCAGAAGACGCTTCTCAGAAGATAGGGGTTGAAGGAACGGAGAATTAAATAGGCTTTTCCCCCCGATTTTCTTCTTATCCATTGCATTTAATTACTTAAATGATCACCCAATACGTTTTCTGTGAGAGGATGGATAAACTCCCAATCCAAAATACGCGTAGGTGGTTCTCGGTTTACAACCGCAATTGAGAACAAAAAATTCCCGTTGCTGAGCAAAAGAGTTGTTAACAGAGTTCTGTCCCATTTTACGACCCTTCTTGCCACCGTGGTTACGGGAATCACGGCAGCTGTTCAGTTACTCACACAGTTGTTAAAGTGAACCTGCCCCCCCCCCCTTGACTTGGCTCGTCAGAAGATCGCAAAAAGGATCACCTGACTCCCTTGGACACTGCAACAGTTATTAGTACACGCCAGTACAGCGCCGTTGTAACTTTTAAACTTTTAAACAAAACATCGTCCACATCCAGTGGTGGGTTCCTCTCCCCCGTCGCTACTGGTACGCTGTGCACGAGTCTGGGCGTCCCGGTTGTGTACACGTGCTACACACGCCTACCCCCGCGACACCTAGCTGCTTGCGCTGTGCACGGAAACGCACTCCACCACCCCTGCGGCACCCAGCTGCTCGTCGGAGGTCACACAGGCGCTGCACGCTGTGTGCGTCTGTGCAATTGGCCTGCTTGCTTTAAAAATAGGTATGGAATGCGGGTGGGTGGGCCAAATGAGCCACCGTACCAGTATGGTGGCCGCTGCTCCCATTGGTACCCTACTGCCGGTACACCTGTACCATGCCGTACCGGCTGAAACCCACCATTGTCCACATTCACCCAATTTGTCTGTTATAAGCCATTAAAGGTCAGGTAATAAATAAACAGGCGGTTTGGTGTACAATATGGGACAAAGGTTTGTTGGGAAACCTTTTGCAAAAACGGGAGCGTGTGCGTGGGGGAGCACCGCAAACTGGAAGACCAGGTGACCAAGGTGATGAGGACACTGGAAACTGAAGCTCAGCTTCCCAGCGCGTGCACCAGTGAACTGCTCTTCCGGTTTCCAGCGCTCCCCCCACGCACACTCCCATTTTGGCATTCGGTGCTGAAAAGAATCGCCAACACTGTCCCATATCGTACCCTGAACAGCCTGTTTATTTATTCTACCGGATGATGCTATAAACAAGCCGAGATGACATCAGAAGAAGAGATTTTGACGAAGGTTAAAATAATTAGCTGGATTACTTTACTGATTATTACAGATGGTCTTTAGAACTATTCGTTTAGTAGCCGTCCGAAGTTACCACGGCACTGAAAAAAGTGACCCATGATTGTTTTCCACACTTACGACTGTGGCAGAATTCCCATGGTCACACGATTAAAATTCGGACGCTTGGCCACCGACCCGTATTTAGGACGGTTGCAGTGTCCCGGTGTTACGTGATCCCCTTTTGCGACCTTCTGACGAGTCAACGGGGAGCCGGATTCACTTAACGACCGTGTTCCTAACTTTGTAGCAGTGATTCACTTAACAACCTGGCAACCTTGGTCATGAAATGGGGGCACATCTCACTTAACTGTCTCAGTAATACATATGTGGGGCTCGATTCTGGTCGTAAGTCGAGGACCACTGATATCGCAGACTAAAATCATGCTTAAATTCCCGTGAGCCATACCCACTCATGACTTCCAAATGGAACTGTCCCGAAACTGTGAGAAACGCGGGAATATTGAAGAAGTGTTCTTCTGCTCCGGGTTTTCGCTCTTCAGTTGCAGGCTGCAGGAATTAAATAGTATAAAAAAATTAATTAATCCATTCCGGAATTGGGTGAATCTCTCCCCAAAGGCAGCCAAACACCAGCCAGTATTTTTAAACATGGGGCTCGCCAAGGAATTGAAATCAAAATAAATAAATTTAGGCGTGTATCCTAGCGACGGGTGGGAAAAACTTACGTTTTTTCTTATTGTGTCTTTAAAAAGATCAGCTGTTCAGAAAGATCTATACAGTAAGCCTTGCATGAAAAAATAACCTTATGAACCGAACGAGAGACTGGAGTGTGAAAATTTCACAAATCAATTATTCGTTTGGAAAAATCAAGCATTATTTTTCCCCCAATCCATTTTTTTTAATGATAAAATAGAAATAATATATTGTAGAATGCAAATCGAAACTAAATGCAGTGGTGTTTGTACAATAGAAACTGGAATGAAAATTGGCTGGGTGACGTTGGGCCAACCACCAGGAGACGGTGAGTTCTAGTCCTAATTTAGACATGCAAAGTGGCTGGGTGACGTTGAGCCAATCACCAGGAGACAGTGAGTTCTAGTCCCATCTTAGGCATGAAAACTGGCTGGGTGACGTTGAGCCAACCACCAGGAGACGGTGAGTTCTAGTCCTAATTTAGACATGCAAACTGGCTGGGTGACGTTGAGCCAATCACCAGGAGACAGTGAGTTCTAGTCCCGTCTTAGGCATGAAAACTGGCTGGGAAACGTTGGGCCAATCACCAGGCAATAGTGAGTTCTAGTCCTAATTTAGACATGCAAACTGGCTGGGTGACGTTGGGCCAACCACCAGGCGACAGTGAGTTCTAGTCCTAATTTAGACATGCAAACTGGCTGGGTGACGTTGGGCCAACCACCAGGCGACAGTGAGTTCTAGTCCTAATTTAGACATGCAAACTGGCTGGGTGACGTTGGGCCAATCACCAGGAGACAGTGAGTTCTAGTCCCGTCTTAGGCATGAAAATTGGCTGGGTGACGTTGGGCCAATCACCAGGTGACAGTGAGTTCTAGTCCTAATTTAGACATGCAAAGTGGCTGGGTGACGTTGAGCCAATCACCAGGGGACAGTGAGTTCTAGTCCTGTCTTAGGCATGAAAACTGGCTGGGTGACGTTGGGCCAATCACCAGGCGACAGTGAGTTCTAGTCCTAATTTAGACATGCAAACTGGCTGGGTGACGTTGGGCCAACCACCAGGAGACAGTGAGTTCTAGTCCTAATTTAGACATGCAAACTGGCTGGGTGACGTTGGGCCAATCACCAGGCGACAGTGAGTTCTAGTCCTAATTTAGACATGCAAACTGGCTGGGTGACGTTGGGCCAACCACCAGGCGACAGTGAGTTCTAGTCCTAATTTAGACATGCAAACTGGCTGGGTGACGTTGGGCCAATCACCAGGAGACAGTGAGTTCTAGTCCCGTCTTAGGCATGAAAACTGGCTGCGTGACATTGAGCCAATCACCAGGAGACAGTGAGTTCTAGTCCTAATTTAGACATGGAAACTGGCTGGGTGACGTTGAGCCAATCACCAGGCGACAGTGAGTTCTAGTCCTAATTTAGACATGCAAACTGGCTGGATGACGTTGAGCCAATCACCAGGCGACAGTGAGTTCTAGTCCTAATTTAGACATGCAAACTGGCTGGGTGACGTTGAGCCAATCACCAGGAGACAGTGAGTTCTAGTCCTAATTTAGACATGAAAACTGGCTGGGTGACTTTGGGCCAATCACCAGGAGACAGTGAGTTCTAGTCCTAATTTGGACATGCAAACTGGCTGGGTGACGTTGAGCCAATCACCAGGAGACAGCGAGTTCTAGTCCTAGTTGCTGTTATGAGGATAATATGAGGAGGTCGGACTATTAGGCGTATTTGCCACCCCGGATTAGTTGTAAAAATAATAAAGCGGGATACAAATAAATAAAAATGAAATGGGAAAACAGCATTTGCCTAAAGACCACACGATTCACTTAAGAACTGCAGCGATCCACTTAACAACCCTGGTGAAAGCAGTCATAAAAGTGGATGTGACTCATTTAACAACCTTCTTGCTTAACCCTGAAAATTCTGATCTCAGTTGGGTATGCCAAAGATTATCCTGGATTTACAACTCTCATCATTTCTCTACATCAGTGTTTCTCAACCTTGGCAACTTGAAGATGTCTGGACTTCAACTCCCAGAATTCCCCAGCCAGCATTCGCTGGCTGGGGAATTCTGGGAGTTGAAGTCCAGACATCTTCAAGTAGCCAAGGTTGAGAAACACTTCTCTACATGATAACTTTTCCATAAGTCTCCCCTCAAGTCCAAAATGGTGGCCATTATTCTGAATCAACCACCTTAAAAGCAGGTGAGCCAGAAACATAAATTATGGATTCCCTCCTATTGGAGACTCAATTCAGCTCCTCAGAACACTTCCCAAGTAGCTAGATCTCATGCCGCAAAGCAGAGGAATGAAAGGGACAGGTGAATTACTTCAGAAATCTCTCCCTTGTGCCCCATACAGGTAGTCCTCAACTTACGACCACCTTTGGGACATGAAGTGTGGCGGTTGTGAAGCGATTTCAAATACAACTTGCATTTATGTTCCAAGTTACAGCCCTGAAAAAAGTGATTTATGACTGATAAAAGTGACTTACAACTGGTCCTCACACTTATGACTGTTGTAGTATTTTCTCGAGCACGGGTTCAAAATTTGGGCCCTTTGGCCAATGGGAGTGTTATTTGTGACATTTCCAGCCTGCTTCTGACAAACTGAGTCAATGGGGGTGGGGAAACTGTATTCGCTTAATGACCACAGCTGCAGTGATCCGCTTAACAACCGTGGCTAAAATCAGCCAAGATTCGCTTAACTGCCCACCACGACAAAAATAAGGACATAAAGTCAGGCGTGAGTCACGCCGCCTAGCTTAGCAACAGAAATTCTGCTTTCAATTGGGGCCATAAATCGAGGACTTACAGGTAAGCCGGAAAGTGTGAAGCAACTCAAACCAATCTTTTCTTTTTTTTCCAAGCTGCAAAACTCGTCCGGCCAGCAAACGGTGCCAAAATTTAAGCCGAGGCTGGTATCTTGTTTTGCAAAGATAATACGCTTGTTTATACAAAGGATTGGAAGAAACCCCAAAAGAGCTTTTTAGAAATAAAATGCTCTTTAAAAAAAAAAAAAAGCTTTTATTCAACCCTTAAGACATTTGGCACAGTGTGTGTGTATGTGAGAGAGAGAGCGAGAGAGGGAGAGAGGGAGGAAGGAAGAGGGAGAGAGAGGGAGGGAAAGAGAGAGAGTGGGAGAGAGAAAGAGAGGAAGGGAGAGAGCGAGAGCGAGGGAGAGAGGGAGGAAGGAAGAGGGAGGGAGAGGGAGAGAGAGGGAGGGAGGGGGAGAGAGAGGGAGGGAGTGGGAGAGAGAAAGAGAGGAAGGGAGAGAGAGAGGGAGCGGAAGAGAGAAAGAGAGGAAGGTAGAGAGAGGGAGGAAGGAAGAGGGAGTGAGAGGAAGGAGAGGGAGTGAGAGGAAGGAGAGAGAGAGGGAGCGGGAGAGAGGGAGCGGGAGAGAGGGAGTGGGAGAGAGAAAGAGAGGAAGGGAGAGAGAGGGAGGGAGAGAGAGGGGGAAGGGAGAGAGGGAGCAGGAGAGAGAGAGAAAGAGGAAGGGAGAGAGAGGGAGGAAGATGGAGGGAAAGAGGGAGATGGGGAGAGAGAGAGATGGAGGAAGGAAGGGAGAGAGAGGAGGGGGAGAGAGAGGTGGGGAGAGGTAGAGGGAGAGAGGAAGGGAGAGAGAGAGGGAGGGAGAGAGGGAGGGAGGGGAGAGAGAGGGAGTGGGAGAGAGAAAGAGGAAGGGAGAGAGAGAGAAGGAGGAAGATGTAGGGAGGGAGAGAGAGATGGAGATAAATAGAGAGAGAGGGAGAGAGAGGGAGGAAGGAAGGGAGAGAGGGGGAGGGGGAGAGAGAGGAAGGGAGAGGGAGACAAAGAGAGGAAGGGAGAGAGAGAGGGAGGAAGGAAGAGGGAGTGAGAGAGAGAGGGAGGGGGGAGAGAGGGAGCGGGAGAGAGAGAGAGAAAGAGAGGAAGGGAGAGAGGGAGAGAAAGAGAGAGGGAGGGAGGGAATTCGCTCCGGGAACAATTAAACCTGCCTTAAGCGTGTTAATTTAAAGTTTTCATAAATGAACTTCGTCTGTTTTAAAAATCGAGTGCTGGAAAAAAAGACTTTTGAGTTTTGTCCTGCAAGGATTTTATTGTTCTGATTTTTCTACTGCAAACACCCCCCCCCCCCCCCTTAAACCATCATCGACGTAACGGACTAACAAGCACCGAGAAAACCCAGACATGCAGAGACACGAAATGGTAAACAAGAATCCAAAATTTTGCATCCAAATGAAGGAGAACGGAGGCCCAACCAGAACGGACCAGCGTGGAAGCTGTACGGCAGCTAATTGACAGTTTCGATTGTTGTGATGGGTCCTGAACGAGGCATGTTGTTAACCCGTTAACCGGCCTTCCGGATCTGCTGTGTGGATGTGACATGGAGACCGAGGATTTGTCTCTTCCGAATATTCATTTATTCCTATCCTGTCTTGATTATTTTTGGAAATAGCTTAGCAAAGAATATCCAACAAATTTCCTCTTCTTCTTTTCCCCACAACAACCCTGTGAGGTGGGTCAGGATATATGAGAGAGAGGGGGGGGGAGGGAGGGAGGGAGGGAGGAGGACTGGCCCAAAGTCATCCAGCTGGCTTTCATGCCTAAGGCTGGACTAGAATTCACAGTCTCCTAGTGATTGGCCCAAAATCACTCAGACAACTTTCAGGATTAAGGTAGGACTAGAATTCATAGTCGCCTGGTGATCGGCCCAAAGTCACCCAGCTGGTTTTCATGCCTAAGGCTGGACTAGAATTCACAGTCTCCTAGTGATTGGCCCAAAGTCACTCAGACAATTTTCAGGATTAAGATAGGACTAGAATTCATAGTCGCCTGGTGATCGGCCCAAAGTCACCCAGCTGGTTTTCATGCCTAAGGCTGGACTAGAATTCACAGGCTCCTGGTGATTGGCCCAAAGTCACTCAGACAACTTTCAGGCTTAAGGTAGGACTAGAACTCATAGTCGCCTGGTGATCGGCCCAAAGTCACCCAGCTGGCTTTCATGCTTAAGGCAAGACTAGAACTCACAGTCTTCTGGTGATTGGCCCAAAGTCACTCAGGCAACTTTCAGGATTAAGATAGGACTAGAATTCATAGTCGCCTGGTGATCGGCCCAAAGTCACCCAATTGGGCTTTCATGCGTAAGACGGGACTAGAACTCACAGTCTCCTGGTGATTGGCCCAAAGTCACCCAGGCACCTTTCATGCCTAGGGCGGGACTAGAACTCACAGTCCTCCGGTAATTGACCCAATTGTGACTGGACACTCAGATGTTAAGCAAAGTGGTTGTGAAGTGACTGTGCTTAGAGACTTTCTCCATTTTTCCTTTGCTTTCCAGACCTGCGACCGTCATAAGGGTGAGGACTGATTGCCAAGCTCCCTTATCCTAACTGTCTTAAACTGCGGTCGCTATACGAGGCCGCTGCTAAATGAGGACACCCTGTGCCATTTTCCAAGTGAGCTATCCAGGCTTTATATTGTGGTGGGCGGCTATAGAGATTCCATAAATACAGAAATAATGTTATATACAACTAAAAAAAAAAGATTAAAAACCCTTTTAAAAGCCAGACAGGTTCACAGACACCAGACGCGCTTATTAAATTGCAAATCGAGCTAATAGACTAGTTGGCAAGAGACTAAAAGCTTCACAGTTGGGCGAAAACATCTGGGAGACGATAAAAGGTTGCAGCTGTAAGCCCATCCTTTCTAATCCTTCCCCTCTTTTAAAGTTTATTTTCTAACGCCAATTGCAAAATAAATAAATAAAATAAACTCGTTTTGTTGCAAAAGAAAAAATCATTCTTGGAGGCTTTACAAGGCTACCTTCAAACACAGCTAGGAAAGAAAGAAAGAAATCTGATTTTTTTTTTTTTTTTTGTGTTGCTCCTTTTAACACCCCACCTGGAAATCCAGCTGTGGGGGATAGAAAAAGTTGTTTGCTTTCTTTTTCTATTATCTTCCCGCAGATTCAAAGCCGTTCCTTGATCTTCTGAAACATTCCTGTATCTCGATCAGCCCTCCCTTTTTATTTCTTTCTTTTTTTTTTTTTTTAAAAAAAAAGACAAATCTGGGACTTTTTCTTCAAAGACATTAACGAAGTGAAGGATCTTGGGATGAAAAGGAAGGCCTATAAACGTCTTTTGATAAAACTTCCAGAGAAGAAGAAAAAAAGATTTGACTTCATATGAAGATAAGTTGGAAGGAGTCACTTAAACTTAACCAGTGAACTGGATTTTCCCAGGCTTGATATGTGCAACCGAAAGAAAGCTTTAACCCAAAATTTGGAAATGTCATTTTTTTTACACACACACACACACACACACACACACACACACAAAGCTTAAGTAATTTTTAAAGGAGGCAAATACTGTAAATGTATTTGAGGGCACCTGAATTAAGAGAAATATATTATAATGTAATGTTACGCACATATATTTAGAGAGGATTGTGTGTGGTTAGTATGATGATCATGTTGGATAGCCATTTGTCTGGAACGGTATAGGGTTTCCTGCCTAGGCAGGGGGTTGGACTAGAAGACCTCCAAGGTCCCTTCCAACTCTGCTATTGTATTTGTATTTATTGGATCAGGGAGTTTCTTTCTTTCACTGTGATATGTATTTATGTTGGGGGGGGGGGAGGTTCACTAAGGGAGGCTTAGCCAATCTCATTGTACACATATTGTGCAATAAAGGTTGAATTGAATTGTAAGAATTCGCTTAGTGACCAAGTTACTGGAACAAAGTGACTTATAACCATTTTTCACACTTATGACTCTTGCAGCATCCCCGTGGTCGCGAGATCAAAATTCAGACGCTTGGCAACTGACTCGTACTTATGACGGTTGCAGTGTGCCGGGGTCATGTGACACCCTCCCCCTTTTTGCGACCTTCTGGACAAGCATATGGAGATGTCAGATTCACTTAACAATCCCGTTTGCGAACTAAGCAATTGCAGCGCTTCACTTAACAACCAGGGAAAGGAAAGTGGTAAAATGGGGGAAAATTCACGTAGCAAGATAAATTCTGGGCTCAACTGTGGTTGTAAGTCGAGGACTTCCTACTTCCTGCTTTGTTGTGTTGGTGCGAGTGTCCTTGGTGGTTCCTAAATAGGGCTGTTGTTTACTATTTGATTCTTTTTGCCCGAGTTAGTAGTTAGTAGTTCCCTGATACACAAATTAATTGTCAGGGGACGGATGCCCTAATTAAATCATAAGCCTTCAGCCAAGCTTCAGTTAACTGGATATCAGTTATTTATTAGGAGCAACATGTCTGCACATACCTAAGTGAAGCCAGCTCTGACCCCACATAATTTACAGCCCAATTATGACCCTGTTTCCCCCCTCCCAATAGGGTGTGCCATAAATCACATTCTCCAACGGAGCAGCTGTAGAGATCACTCCCCTCTGGCTGCTGCAGGTAACCTCGGAGACAGCCTTGAGAAAGATATAATAATAGCAGTAATAATAACAGTAGACTTATATACCGCTTCATAGGGCTTTCAGCCCTCTCTAAGCGGTTTACAGAGTCAGCATATTGCCCCCAACAACAATCCGGGTCCTCATTTTACCCACCTCGGAAGGATGGAAGGCTGAGTCAACCCTGAGCCGGTGAGATTTGAACCGCTGAACTGCTGATCTAGCAGTCAGCCTGCAGTGCTGCATTTAACCACCGCGCCACCTTGGCTCATGCCGGGAATGTGCTTCCTTGTGTGGCTGCTGTGCTGCTTCGTCAGTTTCCCATCCCCTTTGCTTATGGCAACTCGAGAGCAGTTCAGGAATGCTTTGCGAGTTGACATTTTAATATTTGAGGTTTGCCTTCCCGTAAGAGGACAGCGGGCTGCCCACCGAAACAACGCAGCCTGTAATCAAATCCATCAGAAACATTTAAATTTGTAAGCAGCAGGAAGAAATACGTCATCTAACCTCGAAGGCAAAGCTTAAAACGCAAAGATCTTATCCAAGTCACTAATATTTTAACGGACTTTTTTCAAGATCGCAGAAGTTAAGGAGTTATCAGCTGATTGATGTAAGCAAGATTTTAGGCTTTTTTTTGGTGCAGCAGGAAATGCTCAGAGATGGATAGGAAGGTGCGTTGGCCAACATGGTGTAACCACTGAGAAAAACTCCTCCTGTTTTTACAACCCGTTTAGATGTATTGGTGCTATCGTCCTGGGTTACAGGCAGACCGCAATGGAGCCCGAAATGTTTGCTGTTTAAGCAAAAGCAGTCGTTAAGAGGTTGACAATATAGTTGTTGAGCGAATCTGATTTTCCTTGTCAGAAGGTCGCAAAAGGCAATCATGTGACCGGCGACCGTCATAGCAATAGCACTTAATAGCAATAGCAGTTAGACTTATATACCGCTTCATAGGGCTTTCAGCCCTCTCTAAGCGGTTTACAGAGTCAGCATATTGCCCCCAACAACAATCCGGGTCCTCATTTCACCCACCTCGGAAGGATGGAAGGCTGAGTCAACCCTGAGCCGGTGAGATTTGAACAGCCGAACTCCAGAACTTCAGTCAGCTGAAGTAGCCTGCAGTGCTGCATTTAACCACTGCGCCACCTCGGCTCAATCAGACTTATATACCACTTTACAGGACTTTACAGCCCTCTCCAAGCGGTTTACAGAGTCAGCCTTTTGCCCCCCCAACAATCTGGGTCCTCATTTTAGCCACCTCAGAAGGATGGAAGGATAGGTCAACCTTGAGCCTGGTGAGATTCGAACTGCCAAATGGCAGGCAGCCGGCAGTCAGGAGAAGTAACCTGCAGTACTGCACTCTAACCACTGCGCCACATAAATACGAGTCAGTTGCCAACCATTTTGATCGTGTGATCACGCAGCCCTCCCCCCACCCAATTGTTGGAAATGCAACTATCAACAAGGGACCTTCTATCACATGTGGTGGACATGTCCGAGGTGGCGCAGTGGTTAGAGTGCAGTACTGCAGGCCACGTCAGCTGAACTGCAATTCTGCAGTTTGGCTGTTCAAATCTCACCGGCTCAGGGTTGACTCAGCCTTCCATCCTTCCGAGGTGGGTAAAATGAGGACCCGGATTGTTGTTGGGGGCAATATGCTGACTCTGTAAACCGCTTAGAGAGGGCTGAAAGCCCTATGAAGCGGTATATAAGTCTAACTGCTACTGCTATTGCTATGTCTCAAAGCTGGAGAGTACTGCATACCTCAAGGACTATTCAGATGAGAAAAACAAGCTGGAATGGAGAAGATGGATTGATTATATTCAAAATAAATATGGGACGAAGAAATTTCCGTTAGCTTATGAATGAATGAACAAGGAATGCTACAACTTATCTAAAGTTAGCTTTACTAAAGGGGAGTTAAAGTACAAGCGAGGGACGATGCTAAAGTTAGTTAGTTTATTTTAGTGTATGGTTGCTAAACGTTTATAGAGTCGAGGTGGCGCAGTGGTTAGGGTGCAGTACTGCAGGCCACTTTAGCTGACTGTTATCTGCAGTTCAGTGGTTCTAATCTCACCGGCTCAAGGTTGACTCAGCCTTCCATCCTTCCGAGGTGGGTGAAATGAGGACCCAGATTGTTGTTGGGGGCAATATGCTGACTCTGTAAACCGCTTAGAGAGGGCTGAAAGCCCTATGAAGCGGTATATAAGTCTAACTGCTATTGCTATTGGTATACCCTGTATTTGCTCTGGGAGGTTGGGGGGGGGGAGAGTGGGAGGGGATGTGGGATCGGGGGGGAGGGGAGGGAAGGGGAAAGGTATATAATTGTAAAACTCATTAAAACTTTTAATAAATTAAAAAAAGCTAGGGAGTACTGGACAAAAATTCAAAAACGGTTGGAGGAAATAACGGAACCAAAAATTGACATGAAACCAGAGTTGTTTCTTCTGGGAATAATAAAAGGAAATATGTAAGGAAATTCAATATATTATGCTTCATATATTTACCGCAGCCAGAATTTCATTCGCCCAAAACTGGAAACAAACAAAAAAAAAGTCCCCTCAACCACAGGGATTATAAAAAAAGGTGCTAGAATGTGTAGAAATGGACGAATTAATGATGGGGCTAAGGGATAGAGAGGAAGGAGTATTGTAAGATATGGAATAGGTGGTACAATTGGCTAGAAAAGAGATGTAAAATTAATGCATAAGGAATATATGGAAAGTACAACAAAAGGAAACGATATATATTTAGAAAGCAACAGAGTTGTCAATATTGTATATATTATAAAAATGAGTTGTTATGAAATAAGGAGGCATATATGTATAAAACAATAGGCCTTGAAATGGAAATTTTGAAATTGGATAAAAAAAACGATAACGGAAAGCTGCAAAAGTATTAGCTGTGATTTTAACGTTGGGAAAATGTTGAATTAATTTTATTTTAAAGAAAGTGCAATTGTGCGCGATCCCAGAGAGAGAAAAAAGGGGGGGTCAGTCTAGATGAACTCTGAGGGCACCCTTCCAGCTCTGATAGTCCACAAATCTGGATGGAGAAATGATAGCAGTTGCACACCAAACGTATCCAGGGAATGCTAATTTAGCGATGGGCACTGAGTGAGACCAAATGTAGCGGCGGGGGGCTCGGTTAGCCAGACCCTTACCTCAAGTTTGAAGACTTCGCCCGCGCCCTCACAATCATTGGCAGTAATTATCGGGGTATGTATGTGGGTGTATCCATTCTCCTAAAAAGGACGTAAAAGGGAGAGAAAGAAACAAATTAATTTGGATCACGGCTGATTTGAGATGTAAAAACGGCTTATTCCATTCGCCAACTGCAACCTGGCCAGTAAACAGTTTAACAGAGTTGGACGGGACCTTGTAGGTCATCTAGTCCACCCACGCCTAAGCAGGAGACCCTACATCAGTGATGACCAACATTTTAGTCCTTGTGTGCTGAAATCGCGCTCGTGTGCATGCCCTTACCCACAATGCTAGGCGGCCACTCCACTGCGCATGTCCGTGCGCCCCAGCTGTGACCCGTCAAAACCGCGGTCCACTAAAGCGCGCCCGATTAAAGCGCGTACCTGACGTCATCAGCAGCGCGACGAAAAAAATTAAAAATAAATTAAATTAAAATTAAAATAAAATTAAAGCAAGCTGATTCACATAAAGGTAAGGGTTAGGGTTAGGTTTAGGGTTAGGTTTGGGGGGGTTAGGGTAAGGTTTTCGCTTTAATTTTAAATTTACCGCTCACAGCGCGATGTTTTCGTCACGCTGTGATGACGTCACGTACGCGCTTTCGTCGAGCGCGCTTTAGTCTACCGCGGTTTTGTGGTGGAACCGCCCCAGCCCGGCCCAGCCTACTTGGCTACCTGCACCACGGGGGGGAGTGGGAGTCATTTTCACCCTACCCAGGCTCCGGAGGCTTTCTGTGAGCCTCCCAGAGGGCAAAAACGGCCTCCCGCCGGGCTCCGGAGGCCAGAAACAGGCCCATTTTCAGACAAGAAGCAATGGGTGGAAACTAACCAAGGAGAGAAGCAACTTAAAACTAAGGAGGAATTTCCTGACAGTGAGACCAATTAATCAGTGGAACAGAAGTTGCCTCCAGAAGTTGTGAATGCTCCAACACTGGACGTTTTTAAGAAGATGCTGGATAACCGTTTGTCTGAAGTGGTGTAGGGTTTCCTGCCTAAGCAGGGGGTTGGACTAGAAGACCTCCAAGGTCCCTTCCAACTCCGTTATTCTATTCATTATGTTTATTTAAACCAGGGGTGGACAGTTAATTTTCTCAAGGGGCCACGTAAAAACTGGATCTGTTGTAGAAGGTGACTATTGCCAACTCTGGCTCCCTGTTGCCACACCCCTCCATGAGCCGGGAAGAGACAGCCAAAGATCCAGATGTGGCCCACAGGCCATAAAATGCCCAGGTCTGGCTTAAACCATCCAGCGTGATGTTCACTTTAACTTAATGGCAGAATCGGTCGAGAGGAGTGTGAATATAGAATAACGGAAGTGGAAGGAACCTTGGAGGTCTACTAGTCCAAGGATCAGGAACCTTAAACATTCAAAGAGCCACAAACGTCTTAACCCCGGAAGCCCCCCCCCTGCCCCCCCGGGTTCAATTCCAGAGCCGACCGGAAGTCCAGTTTCCCCACCATACAGTCTCCTCCCAGCACAGTGTCCTTTTTCCTCTACCTGTCCTAACCGAAAGCCTTATCAATTGTGGAGCTGACAAGCAACAAGGAGCCGCATCAGAGGGATTAAAGAGCCACATGCGGCTCCGGAGCCACAGATGGGCTGATCCCTGTTCTAGCCCAACCGATAGGTTTCCACCCATTGGCTTCTTGTCCTGCCTTCAGGTGCTTTGGAGAATAGCTTGACCCCCTTATCTTTGTAGGAGCCCTTCAAAGATTGGAATGGTCTTATCATGTCCCATCCCGTCCCCAACCAGTGTCCTTCTTTTCATTAAACTAGAAGTCATCTATCTGAGGTGAGATTTGGGGTTCAAATCCCTGCTTGACCTGGACTTCGCTATTCTGGACTCCTTTTACAAGGTCGTCCAAGGAGAAAATAAAGCTGGTTTGGCTTTTGATGCCCTCCAAGAAAGCAAGTGCACAGCATGAAGGCAATAAAACTACTTCTTCCAGGGAGAGCTTGAAGGTGTGCAAGTGCTGCCCTCTGGTGGTCGAATGTCTGAATATTCTTTTAATTCACAACTGGGTTAATTTATTTTAAGACCGTCCCAACCTTCTGAAGAACTCCCAACTATTGTCCGTAGGAGCCCAACAATGATACTGCGCTATTATTTCTAACAGCCCGTTTGGTGTAGCGGTTAAGACACCAGGCTAGAAACCAGGAGACGGCGAGTTCTAACCCCGCCTTAGGCATGAAAATCAGCTGGGGAAATTTAGGCCAATCACTAAGAGACGGTGAGTTCTAGTTTCACCTTAGGCAAGGAAGCCAGCTGGGTGACTTTGGGCCAATCACCAGGAGACACTGAGTTCTAGTTCCGCCTTAGGCATGAAAGGCAGCTGGGGGACTTTGGGCCAATCACCAGGAGACACTGAGTTCTAGTTCCGCCTTAGGCATGAAAGGCAGCTGGGGGACTTTGGGCCAATCACCAGGAGACAGTGAGTTCTAATCCCGCCTTAGGCATGAAAGTCAGCTGCGTGACTTTGGGCCAATGACCAGGAGACAGTGAGTTCTAGTCCCGCTGCATTTTCCAGCCACGCACAGTATCCCCGCGCCCCATTTTGACTTCCAGGTTGGTGCAAGAGGCCTTCCAGGCCCAAAACGGGGCGCAGGGGCGCAGCGCGAGGCTCCCTCCCCCGTGCCCAGTGTGTCTTATACTCCGGAAAATACGGTATTTTACTGGCAACCGTTGCTAAGAATGTTTTTACGTTTTAATCGTTAATTACTTTATATGCACCTAGAGGTGCATATCAAGTTGCCAATGCAGGAGGGAAACTATCTTTATCACAGCTTAAAATCAGCAATACGGTTGCAGCTCAGAAATTTGATTAAAAGGTAGATGTTTCTAGCGCGCGAAAGCGTCTACTTTTAATCACATTTGTGATCCGAGAAAGGTGTCACCAGACAGCTGATTTTTGAGCTAGCTAATGAACCGATAAAATTACATATGTAATATTTACCGATTATCCAGTCCTTGTCAAGGACTGAGCCACGACCTAAATTGAATTTCTCCATAAAAATAATCGGTGCCTAAATCAGGTTCTTCGGATCCTCATATATTAACATAAAATACATTGAACTAAATTCACACACGAGTGTGAGAATCTATCCGGCCGACCTTGGCTTAACAATCATAATGTATTAATTAATTTAATTTATTCGATTTATAGGCCGCCCAATCCTGGAGGACTCCGGGCGGCTTACACAGAAACTCCGGGCGGCTTACACAGAAGCCTGCCATTACAGTCGTAAATTGGGACGGTCGTAAAGCAAGTCAAACACACGTCCGACCTGGTTTGACAACTTTTATATATATATATATATTTTGCAGCGGTCGTTAAGCGAATAACCACAGTCGCTAAGCGAATGCACTCAGGGCTAGAGTGTACCCATTGCTTGTTATGGGGTGTTTCACTGAGGTAAACATTAATTTTCAACAAAATTGTGGTCATGGATGTGGGATGCTAAAAATGCAGTCATACGATATGTGTGTGTCCGTCCGTCCAAATTTCAAAACCAGATTCTAAAGCACAGGCGGTCCTTGACTTACAACAGTTCATTTAGTGACCGTTCCAAGTTACGACGGCTCTGGAAAAAAAAGCAAGTTACGACCGTTTTCCACACTTACAGCCGTTCCAGCATCCTCCATGGTCATGTAATCAAAATTCAGGTGACTGGCAACTGACTCATATTTATGATGGTATCACCTGGATCCCCCTTTGCAACGAGCAAAGTCAATGGGGAAGCCGGACTCGCTTAACAACCGGGTCGCTAACTTATCCACTGCAGCGATTCACTTTACCACGGTGGCGAGAAAGGTCGTAAAATGAGGGGGGTGGGAAACTCAATAAATCTTGCTTAGCAACGGAAATTTTAGGCTCAACTGGGGTCATAAGTCGAGGACTATGCCTGTATATGGGTCTCCCGGTTCGCAGCCACTTCTATCAATGAACTGGCTGCTTTCTGACCCGACGGGAATAGATCCTGTGGCAGGCAGTTCCCAAGACCGGAATTACCTTGAAATAGGAGTGGATCGCTGCCGTGGCTTCACTGCGGACCCGCAACAGGGCACCCAGTACGTTG